>NC_043702.1:116246477-116265523 GCF_006229205.1 Suricata suricatta
TTTTTGCGGGACCCGTGTCTGAAGACAATCGCCCTCTGACTGGACTTGCCGCTGCCATTGCCGGAGCAAAGCTGAGGAAAGTGTCCCGGGTAAATTCGTTTCCCAGTGTCCCGTTTTCTGTGTGTGTCCTGTCCTTTGTCAGCGACTCAGTACCGACTTCAGTGCCTTCTACTTTTATGAACTACATTGAGTGAAAATTTTGAGATAATTTATACTCCAGGACAGTGGCCAGAGTTCAGTTTCTGTGAACCCATCGCCCAGACTCACCACTTACAGTGTTTGCTTTGTTTTCTGTGTTTCCTTCTGCGTAAACATGACATTCTCCCTTTCTGTCAGATATGACGCCCCACTTTGCTGCCTGCTTCGTCAGAACAGGGACATTCACCTGTGTGTCCCCTGCAGAGTGACCAAAGTCAGGAAGTTGCATTGTTGGCCTGTTAAATCTGCAGATCTGTTCACATTTCATCTGCGGTCCGATAATGTCTTTTAGAGCAGTTTTCTTTCTGAAGCTGAGATGCCGGAGTCCCTCTGGTGGCAGTGTCTCAGTGTGCTGTGATCTGTCATGGCCCCTTAGTGTTTCTTACGGGGCGTTGATGTTGTTTACATCTGCAAGACACTGATTTGTGGCTCATCCTTCAGTTTGGTTTCCCTGATAGGTTTCCTCCTGGTATCATGCATTTTTTGGCAGGTTACGCTTTTTTTCCCTGCCAAAGTTTATGTCCTTGGCAGTGTATCGAACAGGGAGATGTGTCTTATCCTGTTACTGTTTTTAGCCCTTTTTATCCTATTACTGTTGATCCTAACTTTGATGAAACTTCCACTGATTAATATAAAGTCCATGCCATTCACTCAATTGGTTCTTAGAAAGATTTTACAAATAATATTTAGATGTTTTTATTGAAATTAATGTTTCCTTCTGTTTTGAACATATCACACTCAGGGTTGTCTAACATAGGGGTTCACTGTGTATCTGTGTTCTCATTAAGATGGAGGATGCCTCTTTCTCAAGTGGAGGGAGCACCATCGGTGCGAACCCGGCCTTGTCCAAATCAGATACGGGTCGAGGGAACGGACCCCTCCCATTAGGGGGCAGTGGTCTAATGGAGGAAATGAGTGCCCTGCTGGCCAGGAGGTAAGCGAGAAATTACGTGAACTTGGTCACGATTGAGAGGATTGTGTTCATTTCATTCAGATAAAATTTAGCTGAACAATATTCTTCCATTTTGGAGAAGTAGTTGTTATACTAAGAGGCGAAATTTTTAACAGTCTGATTTACCTTCTTTCTAGGAGAAGAATTGCTGAAAAGGGATCAACAATAGAAACCGAACAAAAAGAGGACAAACACGTGAGTTCATAAAGACTGTGCCCCAGCTGGGGGTGTGAGCGCCACGCAGCATGTTCAGGAGACGCTGTCCGAGAGGAGTGGGAATTCATCGTTACTTGTTTCAACTCTTCACACCCGACAGCTTGTTCTGAGCATCACGTATACATGTCTTAGAGCATTTTTCATAAGATAGGTTGCGTTTGTGGGAAAAGGACTGGATTCTAACTGTACCGTTAAGCGCTGTGCCTTAGATGAGACCATGACCTTTCACTTGATTTTTAAAATCTCTTAGGGGCTCAGTTTCCTGCTGTTGAAAACAAAGGAATTAGACTGAATTCTGGTTTTGAACTGTTTTCCCCATGGTTCTGGGCCATGCCCACCCCCCTTTCATCTGCGCAGCACACCTGTGTCTGCTGAGTTTGGTCTTCCGTGCCGTTGCTCTGACCTGTCTGTGATATCTGGCTCCCTCTCAGTGGCTGGCGCAGCTCAGAGAGGGCACTCTCGGACAGGCCCTGGGGGGGGGAGGGTGACACGCTCGGGGTGCGAGCAGAGGAGGACAATCTGAACTGGAACGGAAGGGGGAGGAGGCTGACGGAAGACACGGTGGGAAGCGTAGCAGGAGTGTAGGACGCGGAGGGGAGTGCGACACTGAGTCCGTGTGCCAGGTTTTTAGCAGGTGCTGCGTGATTAATACGTGTTTCCATGTGTTTAGGAAGATTCCGAGCCCATAACTGCTAAGGCCTCATCGACAAGTACGCCCGGTAAGCTCAGGAGATCTGTTTCAACCTTTGTGAACCTTCTCAAAATACTAACACCCCTCAGTTAAAAATTCCCCTTTTACCTGTGTTGGAGCAAGTACCTCTTTGGCCACAAAAATGTTAAAGATTTTTGTTCACACTCAGAAGCGATGGCTTGCTCTTCCTGTGCATCTGTGATACTGAGGGATCCATTAAAACCTGCAGATTTGTTCTCATGATTCTTACTTTGAAAATCCTAATTTTTAATACATTCCATGTGTACTACTGTTAATGATTTGAGGTTATTTGCTAAAGCAAGGAGATATACGTTATCAGATGAAAGGAAGGTATTTTTAATCATTAATTCTTAAAGGTAAAGATTAAGTGAAGGGCTCATTGGTGGCTCTGTTGGTTAAGCATCCGACTTCAGGTCACAATCTCATGATTCATGGGTTCAAGCCCCACATCCTGCTCTGTGCTAACAGCTCAGAGCCTGGAGCCTGCTTCCGGTTCTGTGTCTCCCTCTCTCTCTACCCCTCCCCTGCTCATGCTCTGTTTCTCTCTGTCTCTTTCTCTCTCAAAAATAAACATTAAAAAACATTATTGGAAATAAATGTTAAATGAGCATGTAGTTAGCACTGGTGTCCATCTCAAAACGTTCTCACATGGAGAGCATTGTCATTTTAGCCGTGCATTTGGGCATTACTGATCACCAAGGAAGTAAAGCTCCTAATTTGTAAGGTAAAAGGAAAATCTCATATGAGAAGTTTTTGAGAAGTGTTTTTGAGTTCAGTGCAGTTTCTGACATTGAGAACTCTTAAGCAGAGAGGATTTCATGTGGAATATGAATAAATGGCCTATCACTGTGGGCACTGCATGTGTCCCTGCCTAGGATGTGAGACTCTCGTGCTTTACATGTCATTTCCTGTGTTTGACTAAAAGAGAAAGAGCTGGACCATCTGTTGAGCTTTGTATCTAATTTGGAATAAAGAACATGGATACATTTGATGATGTCAATGAATTAGTATCTTGAATGGCCCATAAGTAATCACTGTAGCGAAATCTCCACATTAATTCCTCCTCGTTTTGATTTGGAGACTACCAGCGACCTCTAGACTTCCACTATTTAGAAATCCTAAAAATTTTTGTTTTTTTATAATTGTTACCCATTCTCCAAAAAGACCAAGCACACAGTCTCATAATTCTCATTATTGAATGGTGACTATTCAGTACTTTGATAGCTGTATTGTAGTTAATACTGTGACTTTGTGAATTGTTTTTCCTCTTAATAGGACTCCGATCACTTTGACATTACCTTCATTAAAACGTCTCTGCTTTGTGGACCACTTATTGTAATAGCTTTATCTTTCTTCCACGAGCCAAAATTAACATGCGTGTTGTTACCACAAGCACAGATACTTCAGAGCTCCACTACAAGTGAGGGTCACAGAGCTGCTCACGAGGTGGAAAGAGCTATAAGTCCCCCCCACCCCCAACGGGAAGGGCCAACCAACGGTATTTTTATACAAACATGCTCATAATTGCATTCGCATGCTCTCTGAGGCATATCCACAGGCCCCAAGCCAAGAACTCCTCCCCTGGTACAGAGCCCTGCTCGCAGAGAGACTATTAGCCCCTGGCGTTCAGACATACAGTGTTTTAGATTTCACTGTCTGCAGTTTTCCTAGGGAGGCCTGGTCACACTTGCTTATTAACTTCTTCTTGTTTTAAGGTCTGAAGTTGTATAAGTTAGAATCCTTATAGATTTTATTTAAAAAAGTTTTTTTAAATGTCTGTTTCTTTTAGAGAGAGAGAGAGAGACAGAGACAGAGCATGAGCAGGGGAGGGGCAGAGAGAGAGGAAGACACAGAATTTGAAGCAGGCTCCAGGCTCCGAGCTGTCAGCACAGAGCCTGATGCTGGGGCTCGAATCCATGAGCTGTGAGATCATGATCTGAGCTGAAGTCGGATGCTTAAGCGACTGAGCCACCCAGGCGTCCCAGAATCCTTACAGATTTTAATTAAAGTTCAGAACTGAAATGAAAAAATTTTTATTTGTATTACTACCTAACATGCATAACAGCATATGGTATTTTGTTACTTGTTTTACAATAACTCTGGGGGCACATAGGATATTTAATAACTCATGTTCCATATTTTTAAAGAACCAACCAGAAAACCTTGGGAAAGAACAAATACAATGAATGGCAGCAAGTCACCTGTTATCTCCAGGTACCTTTGTTTTCTAAGTTTCATATTTACATGTGTATCTAAAAAGAAATGAGCATGTACATTTCCACTGGAGAAAAAGTCAAATGATTGATTTGAATGTACAAGGGAGCAGATAAACCCTGTAACCCTACTGCTGTTGGAAACCACTGAGTACATTATATTCTTAGTGATTGTCTGAACTCTGCTGTCCAGTTACTGTTAGCTAGGTTGTCTGAAATCTTAAGATCGCTTTTATTCCTCCGAATGTTTTTCTTTTGAAAAATCCAGAACTGCAGAAAAGTTGAGGGAAGAGCAAACACCCAGATGCCCGTCATCCCGATTCCCCAGTTACTAGTTTTGCCACGTTGGCTTTGACCTCCTATCTACACGTCCACGCTTGTTACCCTGGAAACGTGGAAGGCAGTTTGCAAGTTTGCTTAGCCTTCATCTTCAGCCTTCAGCCTTCAGCATTTTTCTTGAGAAGGAGGGTATCCTCCTGCGGAACCCTTGTACCATTGTGACTCGAGAAATTTAACACCGAACAATAATATTACATAACGCAGTCACATGTCCCCATTAATGTCAGTGCCGTCCTTCATTTTGTAAATGTGATTGTTGAAAGAAACTGCAAAGCAGGTGGAGAGAAATTTTATTCCTTGTTTGAGAAAGAGTAAAATAAACCCTAACGTTCTGAATTTGTGAAGTTAAGAAGATTGATTTCTCTCTCAGTTGAAACTGTAATTATAGTCAACTTAGAAAAAGTGCCCAGAAGCATGCCTGGTTCATCTAGTTTCTCCTGGGGCCATGAGGTGTGGTCTTAGCACATCGAATTTCTCAGCTGGGCGCGCTTTATTGTCATAACTAATTTATATCACAGGTCTGGAATGTAGATGAGACTTTCTCTTGATTTCTGAGACAGTTTTAAGGACTTCTACTTTTTTCCAGAGAAAAGTATGTATCTTGGGACCAAACGGATTTTTGCCTTTTCTTTCTGGTCTTTGTGCTTTATTTTTGTCTCTTAAGAAGCCTACTTGGCTCTGATTATAGAAACTTAAAAAAGGAAAAATACAGGGATAGAGCCAGTCATGAATCTGTCCCGTATTAGCCTGAATGTAAGTTTGGGTTTGTTTCTCTGGGCTGTGTGCTGGCAGAGATGGGGCAGTGGCAGAATTATGGGAGTTCCACAGAGAAATGGAGCTTTTTTCAATATATAGAAGCATCTGGTTTCTTGGTGACTAAAAGATGAGTGTGTCTGATTTTAGGGAAAAAATGCAGGAACTGCTTTTGGTGGGCATGTTTTCAGCAGAATGGAAAGATCAGTGTTCCTCAGACACCTGACCGGTGCGGCTTCTGATGTGCCTCTGGGAGGGGTTCGTATGGGTTTTCTCCAGCAGCACATCCTGAAGCTCCGTCTGTCTGGTGCGTCCCAGAGAACAGAGCTGTGGTGTCCTGTGTGTCTGCTGAGGGCTGAAGCTCCTTTTCTCCATGCCTCACCTGCATCCCCACCTTAGTGACAAGGGCTCCCTGGTGTGCGTGCCTGGAGCTGACCCCGAGTCCCTGCCAGAAGGGGTGTATCAGGAGGGACATGGAGAGGTCCTTAAACGGAGGGTGTTCCTCGATGTGTTTGAGTTCATCTAAAAAACGCTCTTCAAGGGGTACCTGCAGGGGCTCAGCTGGTTAAGCATCCGGTTTCAGCTCAGGTCATGATCTTACTGCTTGTGAGTTGGAGCCCCACATCAGGCTCTGTGCAGTCAACGCAGAGCCAGCTTCAGATCCTCTGTCCTCTCTCTCTGCCCTTCCCCAGCTCATTCTCTCTCAAAGATAAATATTAAAATAAATAAGTAAAAGATATTCTTTGAAAGAGCTTTCAGATTTCTAAGGGAAGTTAAATAAATGTTCTGAAAGTCACATTTAAAAAAAGGAGTTTTCTATAGAATAACTAAACACTGGATATTGTTATTCATGGTGTGTCATAACCATGTTCTGCTCCATGGATGGATGGCTTCTACTTTTCTGAAATGGAAATGCTGAAATTATTGGTGGTTTCCTGACCACTCGTACACCTTTTGATAGATTTGATCCAGCCAGTGATAACTGTCTTAAAATGTCACCACCACAAGCAGTTTTAAGCCATAAGAGATTTTAAAAGTATATTTGAAAGACTCAGAACTATATTGCTTTCCTGCCCATTTCCTCCCCTGTTTTTTCTAAGACCCAGTTCATTGGCCACTTTACGTTTTTATTTAAGTGCACCTCACCCTTGCAAGGCGGTGAAGGTACCCCTTTCTCATATGAATATCCTTGTCAGAGTTGTGTTAGTGTAAGATGGATTCATACCTTATAATACAAAGAGAAACTTTGTTGTGCTGTGGTCATTAAGTGAAGACATCACGTAGTAGAGTAAAGCCAAGAATGTTAAATCCTTTAGACTATGACTGGAATGTACCATTGGAAACTTGGTGGGCTCTTTCTGTGGTTTTCAGTAAGAGCTCACGTCTATTCAGGGTAGAAAAAAGTTGCTGATGTGCTCCTTGAGAAGACTTAATTCCGTATACTTAACGCAACAGTGGCTTTTACTATGTGTGTGCGCGTGTGCGGTCTGCACGTGGTGGTTCCCTTTCTGTGCTCAGTCATCGTCAGGAGAGGCAGTGAGCTCACGTGACTGTAGATGGAGTTTGTGTCCAAGTACCGTCTTCTGGACCGGAAAAAAAGGTGGTCTGAAGGTTAATGGACTCCTTTAATTGTTTTGCTGTGACTGCCAACCTGTAAAACAGTAATATCATGAGAATTACTTTTTAAAAGTTTTCTATTGTATTTCCCTTTAAATGGTTTTTCCCCTTCATAGACGGGATTCTCCAAGGAAAAATCAGATTGTTTTTGACAACAGGTACTATGATTCATTACACAGGTATCACCCTGATGTGACTTTGTGATTTGAGACTTTTAACTGACACGTTCAGGGCAGGGCTGAGCTTTTTCTACCTGGACTGGTAATCACCACAAGGGGGATACTCGGGAAGGTTGAATCTTTCATATTTAGCTTTATTGAGAACACTTTCTTAAAACTCTAAGGGATGTGATTAGAACGTTACTAGTACCCCCCTCCGTGCCATCACTGTGTAGCTGGCTCCAGGTGACTGCGTGGTGAGCGCGTCCACAGCGCTAGGATAGACTCTGGGCCCCTGTGTTTTCTCCACGCTCCCTGTAGCTGGCGCGCTTTCTTCTAGAGGCTGTTCTCCGTGTAAGCGGAGACAAGACCTTCAAAAGGTAGAGCGGAAGATTTCATACTGTTTGTTAGTGGATCACGGGAATTTATTACAGTCACCAATGTGAAAAAGTGATTCTTTGAGGAAAATCTGTCTCCTACGTACTTGGCAGTGAATTGAATGTCTTTAACAATCTGACATCCAGCATTCCAAACAGATTGTTTTCTGGGATAAGTCCTGTTATACCATTTTTCTTTTAATTAAGGAAGTTCAGAGAAGAGAGAACCATGTATTTTTAATTTAATTAAAAACTTGAGAATTTTTAAAAATTCTCAGGTGCTTATACAATAGTTATAATTAATTTGGCAGAATAAGGACTTAAATATTATAGTAGTTATTTTACAGGCAGGTATCCAGAAGTAACACAGAAACCTCTGGGAAACCCTCATGTTGTTAACAATTCGGTGAAAATCCATGGGTTAGAAGTAACCAAGATATGCCCATGTTATTATATGCACCTATTTTTAAAAACTCACCTCAAGTCTACTGGGAACATGACTTAAATAGTATACGGGGGTGGGGGTGTCTCTGGCACTGAGTCAGGAGTTCTGCAATTGGACTGTATTTGGCCAAATTGATACTAGCTAAAGTTATTTTCATGCCATTGATGGTTAAAAGATTTAATGTTTGTCAGCCAGTTAAACCTGCATAAAATGTTTATATTACAAGTGTGAAATCATTTTTTTCTGCTCTTTTGGGGGTGGTTTAATCATTGTAACCAAAACACTTAAAAAATTTGCTTAGCATGTAAGAGAGAAAAATAGCATTTAATAAGATTTTCTGTTCTTCTTCTTCATTATCTTGCTGCTTTTCCACGTAGGGCCCCCCACCCAAAGAAGGTTGATAAACCTTTTTTTTTAAAAAAGTGGTGATTACTTCTTTCCTTCAGTATGAAAAGTTCCCCCCTTTAAGTTAATTATCATGAGGGTGGGCGTGGGGAGGTGGTGATGGTGGTGGTGGTGCTGGTGGTGCTGGTGGGGGTGGGTTGCATGTTAGCATGAATTAAAATTTCTTAATTGCATGTTTCCTCAATCATTTATTATATAATAATGTTTTATATTGTTTAATAAACACGGCTATATTCATAACATACCACCCGCCTAATTACCAGGCTATAGGTGCTCATGTGAATGTCAGGGGGTATTCATTCTAGAACTTAGGAGAGAACGCGCTTGTGGTACCACTTCAGTGTAAGTAGAAGAAAAGCAGAGTAAGTGATAGTGTAACTCGGGCGAGCAGAAACAGACAGCACAGGGAAAAGAAATGCACGCAATGTGTCCGCCAACCCTGAAGGGTTCTCACTAGCTCTGACTCTGCATGGAGTCCCTGCCTGACGTGTGGGTCTGCCCATCCTCGGTGACCGGGTGGTTTAAGCGGTCCCCTCAGCAAAGGGAAAAGGGTTCCCTCGCAGAGGGAAGGAGCCATGTCCTATAAATCTTCTTACCCGCTCCCCATGCTCAGCTCATTGCTTATTGAAGGGACTGCTCCGAAAGGTGTTCTGATCCAGCTAATGTGACGTCTGATGAAATCACATCGGCTGACTTGCTTCCTCACAGCCTTTTAAGCAGTCATATGTTTGATGTTACAGCAAATTAACTCAATGGTCCATCTTCACAAACGGTGTCTCTGGGTTTGGAATGTAATAAGACTTGTAAGAATTATGAAATCATAACTTTGCAAAGTGATAGATACTGACATTGGTCCTCTGCGAATGTGACAATATATGACTTAACTGCTGGTTTTTGTCTACATTGCTCGGTGGCGCTCAGCGCGGCTGCTTTGCCAGGCCAACCAGTACCCAGAGGTGCTCCTGATAAGACCCCAGCTTTCCCCCTGGGGTTCTCTCTGGTGGCAAGGACTTGTTTATTTGATACTGAAACTTCTGTTTCAAGTGCCCCTAATTTCCAAGACTGACTTCTTGTAGAGTTTTTAGTAGAGCCCAACCTTCTGCAAGTGTAGTCATAATTGGCGGTCTGCTTCTGTGTGGCATTTCCTTTAAAAAAAACAACAACAGAGTTTGTGAAAGTAGTCAGCTGGAAACACACCGTTCCAATGACACCTCCATAAAATGTCATCTGGAAAATGTGTTTTCACCATCAGCCAAGACACAGAGTCTGTGAACTGATGCATACTAGTGGGGAGTTTGCCAGATGCACAGGGGGCACCGCACGGTTCCAGAAGAATGAGACCGTGCTGCTCCAGCCTGGGCGTCGTGGCCCGTCTCCTGTGTCCGTCCTGGTCACCGTGCCTCACTCGGCCTTGCTCCAGCCCTGCCCGGAGGACCTGCTCCTCTGCCCTTGACTGAAGGCACGTGGCCGTGCCGTTGCCATCGAGTCTCTGTGCAGAGCACTGCAGGCGCTGAGCCAAGTAGAAATACCTCCTGCTTCATGTTCTGATCAGTCCTGCAACTTTGACATTTAACTTAACACAGTGTGCTGTAAGAGAAGGACTTAAATCTGGTGGTGGGTTGGGTTGGTGAATTTGCAATTTTTTTGTGAACTTCTTAAACATTCTCAGTGTTGTTTACCTGTCCTGGAAATTCCATTTGTACAGACCAAAATCCGCACCTTCGTCACAGCCCAGTGCCAACGGTGTCCAGACAGAGGGGCTAGACTACGACAGACTGAAGCAGGTAGGTGTGCACACTGGCAGCTGCCTCTGGTGCACTCGTTTCTTTTAGAAATGTCTTGTGTGCACATGTTAGATGGGTTGTGAATGCACTTGAAAAGAATGTGAAGTTAAGGGGTGCCTGGGTGGCTCAGTCAGTTGAGAGTCAGAGTCTTGATCTCAGTTCAGGCCATGATCTCACAGTTCATGAGTTCAAGTCCCACGTCGGACTCCACACTGACAGCAGTGAGTCTGCTTGGGATTCTCTCTCTTTGCCCTTCCCCAGCTTGCATGAGCATGCTCTCTCTCTCTCCCCTTTCTCAAATAAACATTTTAAAAAAGAATATAGAGTGTAGATATTTTTATACAAATGAAACAGTGGCCTTAGTACTATATTATTTTTCCAGACCTTAATTTTTTTGGTTCAGTGAATTAATGTGTAAAGTCCCAGCAGTGGCTTGATGGTGCAGTGTAAACTTTAAACGTAAGTGCGTGGTGTGTAATTATAAAGGGAAATGGCCTGGCTCACTAAACACTGGCAAAAATGAACCCAGCAAACCTGACCTTGTCCAGAATGTGAGGGAAATGGCCCTTTCATAGACTTTTGTTTTCTAGGAAGCAGTTAGGGAAAACAAATCAAAATAAATATTTTCTCTTTGAACCCAGAAATTTCACTTCCAGAAATGTATGCTAAGAAAATATTATAGAAGTATACAGATAGATGGTGTGGGGGAGCACCAGTAGCCATTCAGGAGTCACAATTGAGAGCACTTAATACTGAATTATGAGCCCTCGTCTGGGCTGGCAAAATGCTGGCCGACCAGTGCCAACAGTTATCTTACCTTTATGAAAAAGAAAAAGATCTTGTCCATATTTTGGATACATTGCACATAGATGTACATTGTACATGGACATACGTCATACAGGGACACGTGCGTAATACATGGACATATGTCATACAGGGATGTAACTTGTACATGGATGTGCGTCGTGCACAGACATACTTTGCACTCGACATGCATCGTACATGGACGTACTTTGTATGTGACATGTATCATACATGGATGTGCTTTGTACACAACATGTATCAAACATGGATGTGCTTTGTATACGACATACATTGTACGCAGATGTGGTTTGTACGTGGATGTGCTTTGTACATGACATGTACATGGATGTACTTTGTACATAGACATGCATTGTACATGGACGTGCTCAGAAGCAGGAAAGAAGTGACACATGAGGAGATTGTGGACTTTCGAAGATTTTACTCATAGAGGAGGTGGAGTACATTTTTTTAAAAAAATGGTGTTACAAAGATTGCAAGGGGCAGGCTCGACAGAGCAACTGAACCCAGAGGAGCTGTATCGAGAACGTCCCCTGGGTCCTCCCACCCCACTCGCTTCCGGGCCTCTGACAGTGGTGACCACACCAGGCCCTGTGATGGCCTCTTACTGACCCGTGGTGGACGTGTAGGCCGGGCGCTGGCTGGGCTCATGGTGTGACGCTGTCGGGGGATCCTACAGGAGGCCTGCCCGACCGGGTGTGCACTCTGCCCACGCGCCTCAGGGGTCCTGAGAAGGCACACTGCTCAGCGCTGTGGCTCCGTCAGTAGTTCCAGTCAGGGCCAGGACCCAGATCTTTCTTCAAAGCACGTTCTGGCATCACTTATTTTTTTAAATGCTAGCAAATGTTTGTAGCTCAAAGGGGTGGATAATGTTGCAGTGATAGGCATTCAAACTTAAAGTCAAATACGAATTAAGGAGAGAAATACTAACAATAATGTCAGATAAACCGAATTTTTATAAACCGCAAAGCATTTGAAAAGTTAAATTGAGTTATGCAGTTTGAAAAGGAAGCTTGAAGTCACTGATAAGAAAGCTCCTATTTTCAATTATCTAACGTGGCTTTCTTTTCTTGAAAAACACATTAAAATAGAGTACTTGTACACACTTGAAAACATGGTACATTCTTGGCCATCTGAAGTAGTGGAGGAGAAGCGAGGAAAGGTTGGGTTTTAGCACGGATTTTCATACTGATTTGAGTAAGGACATCTGTTGGCTGTTCTGATACCTGCTGTGCTCGCTCCTTATTGTAAACTGGGGGAGTTACTGATAGTTTCAACCTTATTTTAAACCTGAAAAGCTTTTAAAGAAAATGAGCCTTTAACAGAGCAGTTTAATCTTACTGAGGTGTGCAGTGTTAAAGAAGGTTGCAAATTGGAAACTAACCCATCTCGAGGGTAGCTGTTACCTTTCAAATTGCATTACCTTGTCAAACCCTTTTAGTTGTCACATGACACTGTTCTTGGTAATTTTTTAAGGGGGTGGAGGTGTCCGTTATTTCAAAGTGAACTTAGAAATGGAGATTTTTACAAAATCTTTGAGGGTGGAATGGTGTTCCCAGAGGAAGGAGCGCCCAGGTTGGCACCGTTAGATGGTAATGACGGGGGTCACGTGAGCACCGAATGCCTCGAGCAGCAGCCCAGCCATGTGAAGGAAGTGCAGGAGGCAGTGAAATTCATGTTTATACATCTGGTTTAACCTAATTTAATAAAATATTTCCCTGTGTAACCAGTATTTAAAAATTACTAGAGTTATTACACATTATTTTCATCACGCGGAATCTTTGAGCTCTGGTGTATGTTTTACGCGGGCAGTACATCTCAGTCCAGACTGGCCATGTGTCCGGTGCTCATGGCTGTGTGTGACTGGTGCCTGCCATTTGGGACCGTGCGGGTCCAGCAGGACACCGTCCACCCTGGCGTCCACCTGTTGGGGCAGCCCCTGAGGGCCCTCCAGGGGGGTCCTGGGTTCTGTGATACATAGTTGGGCAGCTGTGGTGGGATTCCTGCGGAGTCCTGTGTGTCAGATCGGCTCACGGCTTGGCCGGGGTCTGCTTGTCTGGTGTACACTTCCTGTTCCTTGAACTTGTGTTCCGCATCACCTCTCAGACTGGTCCTAGAAGACAAGGTTAAGAGCAGAGCTAGTATCTTTTCTAGGAATTATCTGAGTCCTACCTTTCGCTGGATGGCAGAGTTATTTTTAGTTTTAGAAAGCTTTTTGGTGTTTGAGGTGTTGCTAGGCTAGAATCAGCAGAGATTGGGAGGACTGTTAAAACATGATTTGCCAAGGCTGCTCTAAGACCTAAGTGGTCTGCAAACAAAACTATACACCAAACTTCATGTATTCTCAGAATTTTACAACAAGCAAGAGTATTTGTAGCAGTAACTCTTTTCTGTATTCCTGTTTTTCTCTTATTAATGTTTTAGGATATTTTAGATGAAATGAGAAAAGAATTAACAAAGCTAAAAGAAGAGCTCATTGATGGTGAGTATCTAAACAGATTTACTGCCCCGTGTGAGGATGCCCATCTTTAAGGAAATGCACATAAAGAAATAACTAGTTTATTACTTGGGGGACATAAAACAATTACTTTTGCATAGTATCCTGCCCTTCGAGTGGCTGGGGTTGTGGGAAGAGCCCTCTCCTTACAGTGGAAGCTGCTTGTAAAAACCGGGGTAAAGAAGTTCCTGTATCTCAGGTGTGGGGTCCAGGGGAGCTGGCCCTTCTCCAGCCTGTCCCTCAGTCCCACCCGCTGCCCTCTTGTTCTGAGCCCACAGCGTCCACCTGTTCATGTTGTACGCAAAAGGGAGAGAGCAAGTGGATGAGCGTGTGTGTGTGTGTGTGTGTGTGTGTGTGTTTACACATAAGAATTAGTACTAGCTTTGTATTAAGAAACCAAAGGTCTGTTCAGGGTCAGTCCATCATCTTTTTGCTGGGAGTTTGAACACAGTTGCTAAGATTCTTAGGAATGAATCTGTCTTCTCCACATAAAATTTACTGGTAATACATTTCCTTCTACCCAGCGATCAGGCAAGAACTGAGCAAGTCCAGTTCTGCGTAGAGAAACAAACCAAGGAGAAGCAGGACTGTAGTCGGAGGAAGAAAAAAGACCCCTGTGAACAAAAGCTGTTAACAACAACCCCCTGTGTTTTGTGAGCCGTGAGAAGAAAGTGGACACGAACGATCGGAAGGAGGAGACCCAGCACACTTGGGAGCCTCCAGATGCTGTTACTCTGGCGATCAGCTATTTCCCTCCCAGTTTGCTGCTGCTTTCTGACCTTTTCAACAGGATGGAAGAGTCGGAAAAGAGTTCCTATGTAACGGTTACGCAGAAAATCCTAAACCCATCAGGCAGAATCGCCGTGCATTGAAGTATTTTCATATCAAGACAAAATCGCACGTTTTCCACAATCCATTGCTAAAATAAAGAGGAGAAAGGCTTAAGAAGTTTGTTTTCAGAGAGTACTGATGAAGAATTGAGCAAGTTACGCTATCGTATTGTAAATGTTTCTCTCAGGTTTGTCTTCCTATCACATTTGATATTCCGTAATCGAGGTCAGCCCTGTGGAGGTTAAGATCCTAAAACGTGAACAGATGGAATTGTATGTGCTTTTAAAGGGCGATATTTATAAGAAAGTGTCCTAAAAATGATTTGTCTGGCTTGAGGAATTTTAGAATGATAGGAAGTCTCTCGAGTTAGCCTTCATGCAATTTTGTAGATTAAAACATAAAATTCATCCAGAATTTAAAGATTAAGATGCCTTCCTAAATTGTTAAAATGCTTTACCAAATCTATGACTCCTACATAACACACACCAGTGGTCAAATGTAAAACAATATATTGTAGATTTACTGTAGGTTTTCAACCTTTTTTAGATTTATGCATGTGGACATTTTTATAATGTAATTACAACCACCACAAAATTAGCTTTTTTAATTGCAAACAGTAATGCATGTCACACTAATAATGTAGTGGCCTTTTCAAGGCCTGGGCCCAGGGAACACCTTTTGTAGAGTGTAGGGGGGGTGGGAGGAAGGGAAGGAATAATTTTTCATTTAAAGTTAATTTCTGCATTGTCTTTTTTTTCCTCAATTACCTGCATGAATAATAACGAGGACTATTTTGTGACTTTAATTGGTAAACATGCTAGCAGAACCACGTACTTGATCTTTTACATCATGTCTTCAGCTGTTTGTATGTTAAGTGCAGTAATTTCAATGGTCTGGAACATGGTTCTGAGCTTAGCACGAATCACATCATCCTGTGGGACTTGAAAACTTGAGCCCCGAGTCTGAGGTGCCCTGCAGCCAGACAGGTGCTCAGGTGTGTGTTCTGACCAGGAACCTGCGTCTGACCTTCGTTGTGTGGAGATGGAAGTAGCGATGTCAGCAGCAGTAAGGTCACAGGCGTCATTCATGTGGCAAAAGGGACCAGCAAGGGGCTCTGAGTAGTTCTATTGTCGTGACAGAGTGAGACTCGGGGTGGGAGGAAGGGATCCCCCCCCCACTCGGGTGTGTGCATGTGCGATTGTAATCCACGCCCTTCTCCTGGAAACTTGTGAAGATTAAAATAGGGGAGAAATTCTATATGTTGGCAATGATTTTTCTTTTTTTGAAAGTTTAGGAAATCAGAAATTCTCCAGGCTCTCCATCTTGATTTATGCTTCAGTTATGTGCCATATTGTTTTGGAATCTTTGATTATCTGAAGTTTTACTAAAGTTTTGAAGAAATGATCCATCTTCATCTGCTTTCTCGATTTTGTAATCTCAGTTGGTAAGGCGGCACTTGTCGATAGCGTAGTTTTCTTGAGGCTGCAGATTTGCCGCCATGACCCTTCCAAACAGTTTGAATGAGGGAGTCCTTTTCCTGGTTACGGTAGTTCCTGTTTCTGTAGAAACTGCAGTTTTAGATTAATCTGTGATGGATGAGCTCTCCTCATCCAGCTCGACGGTTGTGTTTTCTATCACTCTTCATTGTCAGGCAGTAGTAAAGGCATTCAAGATGCCACAGGCTTCTAAAGTACTGTTTTCTAGAAGAAATAGGCATTTTTCATCTTTATTATTGTACTTTTGGTTATGCAGACACTTTGATGGTATAAATGCTTCTGTCCCCTAAAAATCTGGTGAGAAATCACTTGATTTTGTTGGTTAAGTTAGTCTATAGTAGGATAGGATTCTGGGTACACGTGGTCCAAAGTAAGAAGAAAGACTACAGTAAAACGCTAGATCTTAAAAAGGAGCCGGTTTATGCACTAACTGTCTCGTGCCTTGGTCTAACATTAACAGGACATCTGTGTAAAATGACAGCAAGAACCAGTGTTGAATCACACCATTTTCCATCCTTTTGCATTATCCCAGATTCTTTACAAGACGTTTGATGAAATCACTGTACACATTCACTGTCCTACGTGACAGTTTTGTCATTGTTAGAGATGTCAGTAATTAAGATGGGAAGCAGAAGCTTAAGTTATTTTCCTCATCAGAGTGAGGTTCCTCGGAACCCCGTCAGACGATGGTTTTCGCGCTCCAGTCCACGGGCTGTCTGAAGCCGAGTGCAGTTCAGGGGGTCCTTTCTGGTTACAGGAAGGCACTTCTTTCCTCAACACTGTGATCTGACCCGTGACAAATCCGTCCTGTGCGCTGTGTAAATGGCCAACAGTCCATCGCAAACCAGCTGAATGTACACACCTCCCGCCGGTGCTGACGTCTCTCCGGGGCCACTGTCCCGGTCGCAGGTCGCCCACACTTGGCAAGCATCCAGTGTCCGTCAGAACCGAGGACGAAACACTAATGAATGTTGGATTATCATGCTTTCGGTGTGCTTCCTCTTTAGACTTTTCGGTTCTCTGCCATTTTTACCGTACTGTTTCATTTAAATTTCCTACACGCTAACTTCGTTTGTGTGATTGAAATAAACTTGCAGTATATACATGTTGCTTGTGTGTGACACTCAGATACTACTGTGAAGTAGGCTGTTGGCCCTGAAATAACGATCTGAACGCAGAAAGCCCACGCTCAAGCCGGTGACTTCACTACGAAAGGTTCACGCGGGGGACGTCACTGTCCCTTCGGAAGTCCCTAAGTCCAGCACACTGAGTGTCGAAGGCAGAGATGCGGTCGTGTGCACTTCCTGTTCAGATGACCATTTCGTGGCCCCTCTCCTCTCCTTTCAGCCCCGCTTGGCACAGCCTCTCCCAGTCAAGTTTGATTTTACTCTGTTTTGTTCTGCAGCCTAGAAGCACATGCTCACGCACACCATCCAGGCTTCCTGCATGGTTTGCACTGAATTCTAAGCAGTGGAGTCTGGTCTGTAGTGTCCATTCCCTCGGGGCGCTGAGCTCGACGCCTTCCTGGAGGCAGCGAGGCTTCTCACCCGACTTCATGAGGTGCTGATGTTCCAGTGCCGCTTTGCAGCTCGAATGTGTTCATCGGAAGTACGGCCATCCTCAGCCTTCTTGTTTACCCACACCCGCGTCTTGTTTTCCCTCTATCAGCATCCATAGTCCCCAAAGTGTCAGCTGCTGTCCCTCCCCTGTCCAGTCTCGGGCTCCTCCCTTCATGTGTAAATCACAAACCCCCTCACAAGCACATTAAGCAGCATGACAAGCGCTGAAGTCTGCGCAGCTACCCTTGCATGGGTCCGAGGCCTCCTGTCTCCCTCCAGTGCTGCTCTGAGGTGCTCTGTGGAGCAGGGTCACTGTCACTCCTGTTGGTGGCCATCATCACCTTGTAACCCCGCCGCCTCTGTGGCTGGCACATGAAAATGACGCCACATGAAGTGAGCTGCGTGAAAGCTCCGCAGAGGCCCCTGTGCCGGTGTACTGCTTGAGTGTGTGCGCCTCCGCAAGCTCCGGGACGTGGAGGGTCCCAGGAGCGACAGCGGGAGCGCCGGCGCCCCGTGCTTCCGACCTGTCACTGAACGGGCACGCACGCTTTATACTTAGATACTTCTGCACTTAGAACCGGAAGTGTGTGTCTGAGAACTCGTGAATCTGGGGTAGGGAACATTTCCTTTAAATATTTTTTTAATGTTTATTTTTGAGTGAGACTGAGACAGCACAAGAAGGGGAGGGGCAGAGAGAGAGGGAGACGCAGAGTCCGAGGCAGGCTCTGGGCTCCGAGATGTCCGCATAGCCCAATGTGGGGCTTGAACCCACAAGCTGTGAGATCATGGCCTGAGCTGAAATCGGCTGCTCAACCGACTGAGCCCCCCAGGCGCCCCCAGAACATTTAAGAGTAGCCTTCTCATGGGTCTGAGCACAGTAGACGAAGATCCTAGAGCGGATGGCCCTTCGGGAAAGGGCGTTTACGTGAACCAAGCCCTGCCGGGGTTTGATATCCCGGTGGGCCATGGGCTGTGTGGGTCCCCTTATGTGTTCTCTAGATAATGGTTGAGGATCAAGAGATTTTTATATCTTAATGATACCAGAAGAGTGAAACCTTCAAATTAAAAACAAAAGCCCAAGATTGGTTAGAAAAGAAACTGCTAGAACATTGAGTTTAGGGTGGCCTGGGTGGCTGGCACCAGCACGTGCCGACACTGGCACATGCCGGCACCAGCGGTGTAGACCCCAGAAAGCAGCTGGGGCCACCTGGGGAGGACACATGTGTGAACGCTGCTCAAGTGCAGGCCTGGCATGCATACCCGTGTTCCTAAGTGGCTTGTCTTTATAAAGTAACAGTTTTTATGAGTGAGGGAAGTGGATGCCTTGTCATAATAGTGACTTAGGATGGGCTCTTTTTGTTAAAACTGAAAAAAATCACACATGAAGACCGAGAGGACAGAACAAACAATAAAAGGACTTTTCCTTCCAATTATTACAAATGTCTGTTCCCAGAAACTCCCTAACCTGGCCTCAAACATGCCAGTGCACCAGCCACCAGATAGGACCTTGCCTTTGTGGCATTTTGAGTGTCACTGTCTGTTTGAATAAAAATCATTAGGAACATTCATGTATTTCATTAGAAAACTGAGTCTGGAGGAGTCTGGGTGTCTCAATTGGTTGAGCATCCGGCTTCGGCTCAGGTCATGATCTCACGGTTCATGGGTTCAAGCC
>NC_043702.1:116265623-116295265 GCF_006229205.1 Suricata suricatta
CCCAAGAATGATCCCTTTAGCAGTAGGCAACAGAATCGTTTTCATATGTAAGGAAGAAATCACTGACCTAGGCAGCAACTGGTATTTGAGGCGTCTGTGCTCATTAGCGGGGGTCCCTGCGGGAAGGCTTAGCATGTGCAGAAGAGCGTGGCAGCCCTTTGACCCCCACGAGGAACGACGCTGAGAGGGAGAGAAGTTTACACCAAGGGTGTTTAATTCTGCACCAGGTGCACGAGTCATTCACACCTAGAGACCGGAAGGTAGGTCCTGGGATCCCACTCAGCCCCCGCTCACCATCCCCCAAGACCCTGCACCACGGGCAGCTTTGCAAAGTTGTTCTCAAAACTCCAACGTTCTGTGCCCTTAGCCCCGTCCATGGAGTCTAAGTCCCTTGCCTAAATGGCAAAGGCACTTTTAAACATCTTTGCATTTGCTTCATTGAATTTTAGGTGGGAAATCTCCACTCCAGGTTTTCCTTGTCTCCTTCCAGTGGGAGCCCGGAGTGGGGGGTTCAGTCCTTCCTGCCGCACATCAGGGCCCAGCGTCTGGGACTTGCCGTGGCGCTGTGTTCATGGTGGGCGATGCCACTGCCACAGCCAAGCCCTCCAGCCGCCCTGCTGGTGGCTGGCCAGGTGACTCAGGTGAGGAGCTGACGTAGTGCTGGGAACAGCCTGCAAAGCCCCCGTGTGGACACTGACATCACCAGAATCTCCGGGGAGCATCGTTTTCCCCAAGAAAACTGGGAGGGTTGGGATTCCCAGAAGAGTTGTGCTAACACCTGGCATCATTTTTCTTCTTCCTTATTACCCAGGGTGGGGGTGGCAGTGTTCGGGCCTGAGCCCAGAGCTCATGGCTGGCTCGTCACTGCCCTGTCTGCTGGGAGTAAACTTGGTGGTGGTCCAGGATCTGGACTAATCCACCCTGCACCCCTCCTTGGGCCTGATCCCCCGTGCTCCCAAGTCTTGCTGTCAGTGGGGCCGCGCAGGGCCCACTGGCTTTGCCGGGAGTGGTGGGGCCGGGCCCCTCTCTCTGGGCCTCGCGGGTGGTGTCTCCTCTGCCGCCACGGGTCTTCTTGATCCAAGAGAAGGGAAGAAAGCCCTGACTTTGCTCTCACATCTTAAGTGCAACTTTTACGGGTTCTAGAATCTTAGACCTAATTCCTGGGAAGACGCGTCCTCAGGGGGAATGACAGGAATCAGTAAGGCAACCACGGAGGTCGGTGCTGTCACTCAAGTTCCTGGTGGTGCCCTGGGGACCATGTGTGTCTGCCTGGCAGTGTCCTGCATCTGGTCACCAGCCCTTGGCCCAGAGGCACAGTGCAGTGGGGTCACGTGTGTGCCCGACCTGGGCTCCTGTTCCCCTGTGTCAACAACAGGACCTCCTGTGACTCCGGTCCTGGAGCTGCTTCAGTGAACAGACTCAGAGCCGCATGCCCTGTGTATTGGGAGGCGGAGGGGCGGCTCCTCTGTGGTTGGGTGTCCCCTGACCGTACTGTGCCCTGTCCCCCCTGCCCTCTGCCCTGTGTAGATACACACAAGTTGTTACTCCTTCCACGACAGACCGCTTAGGGGAGTGTCATCCTGAGCCCTTGATTCGTGTCGACTAGATGAAGGTAATCGGCACGAAGTAAGAGGCCGAACCGGAGCTGTGGAGACCAAATGTTGAGCCCCGCTCCCTCAGTTCTTGGTGGGTGTGCCTACGTTCTGTTCTGTTAGCAAGAAGATAGACTTTTCGTTATGTGAGTGTTCCTTTTTTGGGAAAATGAAGTGTTTCTAACAAAAGTGAATGAGCTAGGAAGAACGTTCTATGTTGAGACATCTGTAGTTGATGCAAAATATTCCAAACTCAATTACAGTATTTACATATTTTCGTAGAAGTTCTTTTTTTGGTTTGCTTCATTAAGACTGAGTGAGGAAGCCTCCCGGCAGGCAGTAGTTCTAGAAACGCACGGAAAACCTCCAGTCTGTAGCGGGGGGACCAGAGTGGGTGTGAGGACCAGCCGTGACTGAGCTGGGAGCACAGGTGGCCACGCAGGGCTCCGGCGTGAAGCTCCCTGCTGCCTCGCCTCCGGGAGGGACTTTAAGAACCTTCCTTCACGTGACCTGAACAGAAACCCTTCTGTTGTGCTTTCTGCTGACCCTTTGTCGGAGGTAAAAGCGGACATCTGAGTCTGCTTGAGATTCTTTCTCTGCCCCTCCTCTGCTTGCTCTCTCTCTCAAAAATAAATGAATAAACATAAAAAAAATGTTTAAATCAATAGAAGTTAAGGTAGAGTTAAACACCCACCAGGCAGTATTTTACGTGCATACAGAGCCTCCTGAATCATCTCACAGACTTTCTGCCTTAGGTGCCGGGCTCAATTTCAGGAGGACGAGAAACGTACAACACGTCGTAAACCATCGGTAACTCCAGGTGTACTGCACCCCCTTCAGGAAGGGGAGGTGGGTGGGAGGGTGAAGGGACAGGGCAGAGAGGACTGGGTGCCTCCAGGATCTTACAGCTGAGTTTCAAGCAGGAGTGAATGGAGAGGAGCCATGGACGGAAGAGCGGTGCCTTCCACGCAGCCGTGCAAGTTGCACGCATCTCGCGTCGCTGTGAGGTGTGACCTGTATGCACGCGCACAGGGCACGTCTAGAACACGTCCGGCAAAGGCTCAGCCTCCAGGAAGGAGCCCCGCTGATGTCCTGGGACTTGATGGGACAGGTTTGTGAATGCAGCGAACCGTGTGTGCGGCCGGGCGCCATGGCTCTGGGGCCCGACCCGCTTCTCTTGCTGTGACTCTGCTGTCCTGTTTCACCTGCTGCCGCGTGGTATCCATCCTTCTTTTGAAATAAAAAGATGAGGGGCAGCTCAGTCAGTCGAGCTTCCGACTTCGGCTCAAGTCATGATCTCACGGTTTGTGGGTTCAAGTCCCACGCTGGGCTCTGTGCTGACAGCTCACAGCCTGAAGCCTGCTTCCGATTCTGTGTCTCTCTCTCTCTCTTTGCCCCTCCCCGGCTGGTGCTCCGTTTCTGTCTCAATAATAAATAAACATAACAACAACAACAACAAGGGAGGAGATGCTTCATTCACAGGAGACTTGTGTTTATTTCACCACTTGCCCTTTGGTCCCCGAAGACCTGTGATCGAGACCTGCCCCACTTGTAACGATTCTGTTAAAGCGTGCTCAGTTGTGAAAGCTCAAGGGGCCCTCTCTGGGTATCCTTCTGCATGTCACCCCGTTGCTCTTGAGGGTGTCAAGCCTTCTGCTTTCAGACCCCAAATGCCACCCTCTCGCTGTCTACTGCCACCCGGGAACCTCGGTGCCGCCTGGCTGGGACGTCACAGCCTCCACAGGAGCCTGTTGGGCTAGCAGGCAGCTGCGTGCATGTCTCTGCTTCCTCTGGGTCTACCTGTCAACTGCATCGAGCTTGTGACCCATGAGCAGGACCCCCGCAGAATCCCTGGACGCCAGGAGCTCAAATCCGACGGCCCATCGAGACTCAGTGTCATTAAGGAGGAATCCATGTTCAATATCCTTAGAGTCAGTGCCTTCTGGCTGAGGACAACTGGGTCTGGTCTGTAAGGAGCTTGCTGAAACATTAGCACAAAGGATGTGACCGTGGGACACTGTCGCCTTCCACACAGCGTCTTTGTTCTGAGTCTGAAGGCAGGCACAGGCCCCTCCGCAGACTAGGCGACCTTGGAGAAGGGAGCTTTCCCAGCAGCCTCGTTTCCAGCCTGTCTGAAATCCTGGCCCTCTCCAGCCCTGCCTCTCCTGCCTCTCCCCCGCTGCCCAGGTTGGAGGAGAGGGGCCGCGAGGGGGGAGAAGGCACACCGCCGTCCCCGCCTCCTGTTTGGGGCTCAGTCCGGTGAGCAGACATGGCTCGTCCCTCCCAGAGATGGCGGCAGGCTCCTCGTCCCTGAGGAGAGTGCCCTGGACGCTGGACCTGTGGCGCCAAGACTTGACCCTGTGCTTTGGATTGTCAGGCCGGCCATCTCCCTCGCGGTGGCAGGGTGGCTACCGGGAGCCTGAGTGGACAAGTGTCTTCTCAGAAGAGGAAGGAAGCTCCCTTAGGAAAAAAAAAAAATCTGTTTTTACAAAATCTGAATAAAAATTCATTTATTTTACTTGGCCTGGCATATGCCCAACCCTGAGCCAATCTTTGTGGCCAGGAAGCTGGCCTGATTGACCAGGCATCGGAGCCCCTTGACTAGGGGGCCGTGGGTGCTGCAAGGGGAGCCACCGTGTCCTCGTGAACATCGTTACGTGTGCAAGATGTCGTTCCCAAGGACGGACTCCGAAGAGGCTACATTGACTCCCAGATTTGCACAGGCTCCAGTTTCCTCTGTGTTTCCAAAGGACTGGTCTTTTTGAAGGCCAGCAGCTCAGGACCCAAGAACAGATGTTTCAGTCAAGTCTTAAGACAGGAAAAAGTGAATGTCACAGCGTTAAAACAATGAAGATGGAGAATTTTCCCCTTCACTCTGGGGCTTCAGACTTTTGAGTCTATTCAGGCCTTCAACTGATTGGGCGAGGCCCACCCACATGGGGGTCGGGGGAGGCCATCTTTATTCAGGCTACTGATTTAAATGTTAATCTCATCCAGAAACACCATCACAGACACATCCAGACGGATATTTGACCAAATGTCTGGCCACCCTATGGCCCAGTCAACTTGACGCATAAATTATCTTAGATCATGTGTTGACACTCCCTTGCTTGCCAAAGACCTGGACAGACACTTTGGAAACAGGACTTTTTCCCTATTCCAAGACATACAGACTTTGCCCTCCGCCAGGAGGCAGGGGCCCTGGCCAGAAAGAGGTTGGGCCCCGTTGCGTTGCCCAGGGAAGTGGCCCAGACCCCTGCTTCTGCGTCCCACGCGCCGTTCTTCAGACCCTTTACTTTACCTCCTGGGCCACCCGTCTCGGTGGCCCTGGGGGTTCTCCACTGAGAGGACCCTGTCCTGGGAGCGCTCAGGCTTGTGGGTACCCTGGCAGGGTCACGAGCATGAGGGGTGACGGGGTTCGTGAGGGGCTTGGAGGCCAGGTGAGCGGAAGGGACCTTTGGGGAGAGAGCAGACTCAGCTCTGCCATATTCCTGGCTGTGACCCGGCAGCGGGTCACATACATTCTTTCAGCAAGTCTGCATCACGCCCGGTCACAGTGCCCTGGAGAGTCCCACCAGGTGTCCTCCATATACCCATAGGCCACAGTGCCTTAAGTTTGAGCTTTGAGGTACATGGAGGGGTGTGGTCTCTGACACAGCCCTCCAGCAGGGAGGTGGGGTGTGGGGAAGGTGCGGCTGGTGCAGGCGTCACTGGGGCCAGCTTTCCTGGCCCGGGACTGAGGGTCACAGGTTCAGCGAGGGCCCGGGTCACAGCATGGGGCGGCGCCTGGCGCCCCCTAGTGGCCACCCACTGTCCTCGCCTCCTCTCCCTCTGCAAGCCGCCTTAGCAGGGGCCGTCTGTACTCACCCCATTTTACCGATAGGGAAACCGAGGCAAAGGTGTCCACGGTGGACGTGCCTGAGGTAGGATGTACATCCGGGAGTTTTGCAAGTTCGCACTGGGTCGAGGGGGGCTCATACAAACCCAGCATGTGTCAACAGGAAGGCGTCTGTGGAGCTGCCCTGGACCTAGCCCACTGGGTCCCTCCCTGGGCGCCCACTTGGGGGAAGTCCCCAGAAAACTGCAGCATGTCCGACCTGAGTGGCCAGGTTGGTGGTAGGGGGAGGGTCGTCAGGGCAGCCGGGTGCCGTTGGGACACTGGTGGCTGGTGTGGAGGGGTTTGGGTGGCTGTGAGGAGGCCTTTCCCAGTGCTGATGGCCAGGACCACGGCCCTCCTGCTCTCCCCACTTCCCTCTGACTCGGAGGTCCCGAGGCAGCACAAGGTGACAGTCACTCAAAATTGGCATCCATCTCCTTAAAACGCTGAAAACAAGTTGTTAGTTCTGATTCAAGGACAAACGGATTTCTCGTGGCTCTGGGGGCTGGGGTTCGAGATGTGGATGCTGGGCCCCCAGCACTGTGCCCACGCCGCCACCCAGCCTGGAACCAGGAAGGATCCTGGGGTTGGGGGCTGTCCTGGGTCACAGAGCCATGGAAATCCGGGGCCCCAGGCTTCCCAGCAGGGGGTACCGGCTCCAGAATCGGGAGCCCTGACGCCCAGTCTGGTGTGGAAACCGAGGCTCCAATTCCCCGGCACGAAGCCCACTCTCCCCCGGTTGCAGACTGCCCCCTTCCCCTGAGCCTCGGGGTGGGATGTTTCATCTTGTTTTATCTCAGGAAGTGCTCAGCACTGTTTGAGCACCTACTGAGTGCTAGGTGCGGTGTGGGGTGCAGTGCGGGGTCCTGGCGGGTGTGTGGCCTCCCTGAGCCCAGACTAGCTCTGGGAACAGCCAGCGGCTCTCCGTGTTACTTTATTTATGTGTCCACAAGCCCATCTCCGCCTCCGGCCGCTCTGAGTTTCTCCTTTGGCTACAGAAGCTGACTGTCTCTCATTCTCGGCTCTCAGGGCGCTTTCTGCAGCCAGTGCCTAAGGTCCCCAGGGAGGCCAGCCTCCGGCCCCGGCTGGCACCCAGCGGCTTTCCTGAGCCAAGACAAGCCTGTTCTTCAGACAGGAGTCAAGGAATCCAAGACCCACCCCGGGGTGACCTGAGACTTCAGTGCCCGGGAGTCTTTGTGGAGACCCCCCACCTGAGGGAACAGAGGGGCAGGAGGTGGCCAGACAGGGAGGGCCCAGCCAGCAGGGCCTGGACTGGTCATCTGAGTCTGCAGTAACAAAGCCACACTGACCCAGCATCTGCTTTGCTTTTCTGTTTTTTAAGTTTATTTTTAGGGGGGGCAGGGAGGGAGCAAGAAAACCCAAAGCAGGGCAGAGCCAGATGCAGGCCTTGAACCCATGAACCTGGAGATCGAGTAACGGACTGAGCCTTTCAGGTGCCCTGACCCAGTGTCTCAGCCTCGCCATGTGGAGACTCTGGAAGTCCAAGTTCAAGTCCAAGTCCAAGATTAGCTTTTCTGAGCGCCTGGGGAGAAATGTGCTCCAGGCCTCTCTCTGTGAGCCATCTCCTGCCCGAGTCCCCCGTCTTCCCTCCACACGTGTCTGTGCCCCAGTCCCCTCTTCTGACGAGGACGGCAGTCATACGGGTCGAGGCCCACCCTACAGACCGTGCTGCCTCTCCATGGTGAAGACGTGATTTAAGGAAAGTCTCCAGTTCAACTTGCCTCCTTTTAGGAAACCCCAGATCGTTTCCTCCTGGGCGTCCTCCCTGCCTCCTTTCCTGCTCCCACGGAACAGGTCACTTCTGACACTTGCACTCACCAGACATGCGGGGTCTTCCCTGCCAATGGGCAGTTCTGCGACAGGAGCCGCTGGCCCTACGCTTTAGCTCAGCTCTGACCCTGTGGACCTGGACATCGCGTCAGAGAGCTGAGGTCTGTGCCCCAAGTCCGCTCCCCACCCCAGATGCCAGTGGCAAGTAGTAAGCCCCCCCCCGGGGGGGGCCATGACTCCAAACCAGAGTCCCCACGGTCCCTTCCCAGGATAGATTCATCTGCTGGAGCGGCTCCCAGAGTTGGGGAGCAAAGTCTGCATGAGCGCGCCAGGCCCTGGCAGGGTGGGTCACTCCCCCCACCCCTAGGCGCTCTCCCAACCCCCTACTAGCGGGGTTCTGTGGGGGTGTCAGCACAGCTGCCCCCTCCCTTCTCAGGAGAGTGGGTGCTGCTGGGAGTCCCACACTCCTTCCTAATCACCACTTGGTCTTTCCCATGACTGCCTCCACCCAGGAGCCCACCTGGAGTGGCCTCACTAGGACAGGAGACAGTTGGGGTGCCTGGGTGGCTCAATCAGTTAAGCCTGCGACTTCGGCTCGGGTCAGATCTCATGTTCGTGGGTTCCAGCCCCACGTCAGGCTCTGTGCTGACAGCTCAGAGCCTGGAACCTGCTTCAGATTCTGTGTCTCCTTCTCTCTCTGCCCCTCCCCCTCTCATGCTGTGTCTCTCTCTGTATCAAAAATAAATAAAACATTAAAAAAAATAGAGTAGGAGACAGTCGGGACACCTGGGTAGCTCAGTCGGTTAAGTGTCTGACTCTTGATCTTGGCTCAGGTCATGATCTCATGGTTTGTGGTTCGAGCCCCTTGTTGGGCTCTGCGTGGACAGTGTAGAGCCTGCTTGGGATTCTCTCTCTCCCTCTTGCTCGTGCACACACTCTCTCTCTCTCTCAAATAAACTTAAAAAAAAAAAGAAAGAAAGAAAATATATTTAAAGAAACAGGAGACAGTCCAGTCACCCAGTAAATGGAAAAGGTTTCAGGAGCCAGAGGCGGAGACAAACATGTTTTCTATTGCCTCACAGACCCTGTCTCCAATAAGGTCACATTCCGGGGCACTGGGGGCCAGGACGTCAGCACTAACCACCCCCCACTCACCCCAGCCCTGAGCTGCTGTAGTTACTGGTGTCCAGGGTGGGGATCCACTCCAGCATCGGCCCCTTGGAGCCTGTTTCCTCGGGCAGGAGTCCCTGGGTCCCTGCAGCGCAGCTTCCCGTACAGGTGACCCGGGCCCACGCTGAGGCATGTGATCACCTGGGGTGGCAGTGGCCCCCAAATCCCTCTGCCCCCCTCTGCAGGTGCCCAGGGCTGCCCCCGACCATTTGCCTTCTTTCTGGTGGGTGGGGGCAGGCGACAAGCACCCCCATCGGCCGCCCCTGGAAACGCTGGTTTGCCAACAGCCTCTGTCTTGGGCAGCTGGGGGAGCAGAGCCCCCCTCCCCAGCTCAGAAACCGCAGATTGAGCAAATGAAAATATAGGGCAACCAGTTACATTCCAGGTTCAGGTGAGCAATGAATATTTTCTTAGTGTAAGCATTTCCCGAACGTCACTCAGGACGTACTGATTCTGCAAAATGACCAGCTTGTCTGTTGACCAGGCTGTTGGGAAAGACCTCTGAGGAACATTCTGGCAGAGATGGGATGAGATGGAGGGAGCACAGCACTGGTCTGGGGGAAAGTGGAGGGACCAGGGCTTTTGTGGAGCAAGTGCAAAGGGCCTGCAGTTGTATGGTCTCAGGTCTAGGCGCAAGCTTGGGAGAAGCAGTTTCTGGGCCCTGCCTCTAACTTAGCAGCTATGGGGCAGACACAGGACTCACCATCTTAAAGAAGTCCTCTCTGAGTCTGCTTACCTCACCCCTCCTTCTAGAATTTTCTGTATGCACTGCTGGGAGTTCAACTCACATCTTGGGGAGCAGAGCTGGCAAGCCCCTCAGGGGTCTCCTGGCCCCCTCCTGCCACTGGCGAGGAAACGCTTCCCAGGGGCCTCATCGGAGGAGCACTGGGCTCTTCTGGGCCACAGCGAGGGGCCTCATTTTTAGTTCTGTGTTTTTCTGGAAGGAGTTTGCAGAGCAGGTGTGTTGTTTTGGAGAAGCCACCGCCCACTCACCCTACTGCCAATTTTTCTCAGTTAGGGGCCCCTCACCCAGATTCAGAGAGAGAGACAGACAGAGACACAGAGAGAGAGAACAATTAGCACTGTCTGTGGGCCAGAACACCCTGGCCCCACGGGCTTCTTCCTTCCTTTGGCACCTTGGTCCCAGGCCTCCTGTACAGAAGGGAAAGGAACCCAGCTGGCCCTGCACTGGCCTCCTGGGGGGAGGGGAACTTCCCCTCAGCCCGCCCCACCCAGCCCAGAGAACTGAGACAGGAAATGGAGGGTGGCTCCCTGCAGGTGTTTTGTGTGGCAGCCACTGACACCCTGCTCCACGCCCTCTTCTGGTGGCGCCAAGTGTCAGGACTTGGGACCTGAGCAGAAAGGCCTTGCAAGAAGTTGGAGCCTCTCGGACTTCTATGCACCAACGGGGCCTGCAGGCTTGGTGCCGGGCAAGGCCAAGGTCAGCCCTCTGTCACTGTGGCCCCAGGCCTGTGTCTCTCTCTCTCTCTCTTGCTGGGTCTCAGTTTCTTCTGGGGGCTGTGGTGCAGTTGAGCCATGGAAACCATGTGAAGTTGCCATGGAAACGGTAACTCGCACAGGTGCCTGACAACAGCCCTTCCCCCTTCTTCCTGCCCGCCCTCCCTTGCTGACTTGTGAGGTCATGGGGAGGGGACCCAGCAAGGCTAGGAGGCGCCCTGGGGATGTCCGTCCAGTTCACGACGGAGGTGGCACAGTAGAGTGGTGGAGAGAATCTGGCTCTATGTGTCCTGGCTGTGTGACCTCCTGTGAGTTACTCAGCCTCTCTGCGCCTCGGCCTCACATCTGCAGAAGGGAGCTGGTAACAATAATGCTTACCGCACAGGGCTGTCATGATGATGAAACCGTGTAAAATCGTCAGTTCTGTGCTCGGCTGGTGCTCAACTGGGCGCTGGTGATGTAAGTGCTCTGATTACGCCTAGGGATGGGGGTGGGGGGACGAAAGACAGATGTGCAGAGGGGCCTCTGTGGGACTCTCGCTGGTGGCCCAGTCCCTGACCCCGTGCTACTGTCAGGTCTTTTCTGCCTCCTCATCCTCTGGCCAGTGAGTCGCCTTTTTTGGGGGGTAAAAGTTCGGGTCTCTGTCACCTGACAGTGTAACTACTCTGTGACACTGCAGCATGACATGGGCCTATCTGTCCTTCCGGGGGCGGGGGGGTGGGGACTGGTTCTCTGACTTTGCTCCTCTGCGGTTTCAGGGCCACAGGCACCGCACACCTGCAGCCAGTGGGCCCTGGAGGAGGCCAGGTTCCGGGGGAAGGATGCTCCAAGCCAGACCACAACCTGGGGGGGGCCGCTGTCCCACCCCCGCGTTGACCTAGGGCAGGAGGATCTGGCCATGCCCGCTCTGCTCACCCAGAAAAAAGACGAGGCTTCTATTTCCTTCTTCAAAGCTGGGCTGAGCTGGTGGGGTCGGGTCCCTTTTCCAGACTTCCCGTCCCACCCACAGGCCCCCTTGTGCCCTGGACCACCCCACTCGTGCATTACCTTCTATCTCTAGCCACTAGTGCCTGCTCTGGGCCACCAGATACCCAAGCCCCCTCCCCGGGATCATCACCTCTGCTTCTCTTGGGAGCAGGAACAGAGGCAACAGGGACAAAAGAGCCTCTCTCTGCTGCCCCAGCCCAGGCCTCCAGCCAGCTCCCTCCAGACAGTGTGTCCCCGTGGCCCTGCCGGCCGCCTCCACCCTGGACTCTGTTGGTCTCTGCATCTGCAGCCCTGGCTCTGTGGCCACACACCTCAGTCCTGTCTCCTTCAGGATGCACAGCAGGCTTGCAGGCAGGGCCTTTGTCTGGATAAACACCCAGACAAGCCTCCAGGGTCCTGTCCTTAGGAAGAGAAACCAAGAGTTGCTCAGAATTTTCTCGTGTGGGCAAATCCCAAGATGAAGTCTTTATTGTTTTTTTTTTAACATCTTTCAGCAAAGGAGAAACTCCAGTGGTTAAGCTTTATTTACTTTGAACTCCATGGAAACAGACAATTTAATTTTTTTATGTTTATTTATTTTTGAGAGAGAGACAAAGACAGAGCATGAACAGGGGAGGGGCAGAGAGAGACACACAGAATCTGAAGCAGGCTCCAGGCTCCTAGCTGTCAGTACTTCAAGCCTGGGGTGGGGCTCGATCATTACCTGAGCTGACGATGGACGCTTAACCGATTCAGCACCCCCAGGCGCCCCAACAGACATTTTAATCTAGAAAGAAAACATGAGGTCCTGTGTCTTTGCCTCCTCTCTGCCGTGTGTGCACGGGCTTGTGATGTAGGCAGATCATCTTGCTGAGCAGAATTACATCCTTAGACTTTGTCTCACCCCAGTACCTCAGGCAGTCAGTGCTGATCACAGGATCTTAGCTGTGTCCCTGGGAAGCTGGGCTCCCTCAACCCTGACCACCTTAGCTGGGGTGGGTGCCTGCTCCCCTGCAGGACAGCCCCGCTTGTGCAGGGCCTGGCCCTCACACTTGCTCAGTGGTGACAGACTGTCTGCAGCAGGGGACGGCAAGCTGAGGTACAAATCCAGAGGTGGGGGGATGGGCTCCCCCTGCAGGTGAGCAGTGGCAGACAAGCGGGAACGGTAGGCGGGATGGTGTTCCAATAAAACTTTATTGATACAACCGGCGTCCGGCTGGATTAGGTCTGTGGGCTGCGGTTTGCCACCCTGGACCACACACAGTGTGCTATGAGGGGCCTTCTGGGGCAATACCGGGCGCCTTCACATAGGTGGGTCCGCAGTCTCCAGACTGCGCACCTGCCCTGCCAGCCTGTCCTGTTCGTTTCCGGGTCTCCTCCCTCCCAGGAGCCCACCATGGCTGCTCCTGGGCCGGCGGAGGCGGGGGCAGGGTCGGGGTCTACAGGGGAGCAGCATGCTGGTTGGGGGACAGGGTCCCGGAGACCCCAGCACACCCGCACCACTTTCTTTGGCCAAGGGCAGGGCCTACCGAGCCACAAAGGAAGTTTTCCTAAGGGAGTTTGTTTTTAGGAGATTGTTCCATGTATTTTTGGCCAATTGGGTTTTCCTATGCTTCAATGCAGCCCCCTCCAGCCCCTGTCCCACATCTGCCCTCCAGATGCCCCCCACACCAGACACCGGGAGACCAGGGAGGAACAGTGGCCATGGGTTGGAGGGACATTAGGTACTCCCAGTCCTCCTGGCTGGTGCAGGAGGGGAACCAAAGCCAGCTGAGAGCAGAGAGGGGGGACTGGAGAAACAGGTGAAGTGACCCCTGGGGTGGGGCCGGGGTGCAGGAAAGAGGCTCCGTCTGTCACTTACACCCAGTGGATGCTCGATCAGCCGCGCGGGGCTCCCAGGTTTTCCTTGGAACCAAGAAGCCGGGGGCAGACCTTCGTTGGGGTAATAGTGATGTGGGGGGACTTTGGGGGCCTTGACCGAGAAACTGTTCACTCCGCCTGCACCTACCTCGAGGATGTGACTCAAGAGAGCCCTGGGGACAGTGAGCACAGTGTTTGGGGCATACAGAGGTGGCTGCAGAGGCTGGGAGCTGTGAGAGGTCAAGGGCAGGTACAGCAGGTCAGTTGGGTGCCGCCAGGGCCACGGTTGCCACTTTTGCATTAAATCAGAATTCCCTCAAGTTCGATAAGGAGGGGTTGTGGACAGGGGGGCATTCTGAGCAGAATCCAAACTTTGGAATGATTTCAATTGTTGTATCACTATAAAAGGCTCTGTAGTTTACCGGCTCCCGAACCTGCGAGAACTATCTTTTGTTACTGAAATCTGTCACATGCTCCCAAAGCAGGAAAGCAGGAGCTGTTGGTGGCCCCTCCCCACTCTGGGCTGAGAGGGGGTGTCTACACCCTCTGCTGCAGGGAAGGGTGACCCAGGAGCCTGCAGACCCCAGACCCCAGCGGAGGCTTGGTGGGGACCTGGAGGCAGACCCCCTGATTCTTCCTAGGATCCTCTCCTCCGTTCACCATCAGTGCCTTTAAAGGGCCCGCCTTCAGTGGTGCCCACAGGTGTGTCTCTACATCCCTTTTCCACCCCCTGCCATCTGGCCCTGACCGTCCACACAGACGCTGGAGGCAGTGGCCTCTGTCAGTCCCCACCCTCCGGGAGGGTTGAGATCTGGCACCTTCTCTCCTCTCACCCCTCCTGCCTTTCCTTTGACTTCTGGATTTTTCTTCACTTCCTTCCTTGGTTCTTTTCCCTCTTTGCCCTCTCCCCCAATATGGAGGGGGGGGCGGGTCTCAGGTCTTTATTCTTGTCCAGTCTTTCTTCCAAGTGGCACTTCTGTGTGATCGTCACTCCCAGGGAGAACAGGTGTTCTGTCCTTCAGGCCTCCTGTTACACGTAACCCGCGGTCACACGGAACACCTACTGGCCGTTCCGGGCGCCTCTCAAGTTCCTCCTGCTCCAAGCTGAACTCGCTCTCACTCCTCAGTCGTAGTCCCTCCATCTTGGAGAGTAGCATCCCCTGCTCCGAATCGCCTGGCCCAGAAGGAGCAAGAGGAATGCAGGCTTTGGGGTGGGATTGCCTGGCTCAGACCCCAGGTCTGCCAATCCTGTGTGACCTCGCAGGTCCCTGAACCCCTGTGAGCCTCAGTTTCACAGCACAGAAATTGTGCCCTCTTTATGGGGCTCTGGGGAAGAATAAATAAAGGAGCTGCACAGGTGGTGGGAAGTAGGAGCCACGCCCACTCCACCCCCAAGCTCCCTCAGTGACTTGATCCCTGGGCTCCACCATGAACTACCCCCAGCAGCCCCCTTCCTGTCCTGTCACCTTCATGCTCTCTTCTGCTCCTGTCCAGCTGCAGGAATGCCTTGCAAAAATACTACAGCTTGGGGCGCCTGGGTGGCTCAGTTGGTTGAGTGTCAGACTTCAGCTTAGGTCACGATCTCACAGTTCATGGGTTCGAGCCCCATGCCGGGCTCACTGCCCCCTTCAGGTTTTCTGCCCCCTCTCTCTGCCTCTCCCCTGCTCCTTCTCTTTCTCTCTCTCTCTCTCAAAATAAATAAACTTTTCAAAAAAGCTTCATAAAAACATTTTTTAAACCCTTTAAACAATGCAATAGCTTTATTGAGGTATAATCCACATACCATGTAATTCATTCATTTAAAATGTATAATCAGTGGTTTGTAGTATATTCACAGTGTCAACCATCACCACAACCAACTTCAGAACATTTCTATCCTCAAAGGAACCTCAAAGGATATCCTGCCACTGACAGTCACTCCCCATTTCTGCCTCTGCCTCCAGCCCTAGGCAAACACAAATTGACTTTCTGTCTGTATGGATTCGCCTATCCTGGACGTTTTATATTCGCGGATTCATACACCGTGTGGTCCTCTGTGACTGGCTTCTTTCACTTAGCATGATGTTTCCAAGGCTCATCCCCATTGTACCGTGTTGGCATGCCTCTTTAGGGCCACAGGATGGATGAATATGCCACATCTCATTTATCCCTTTGCCAGATGATGGACTGAACACCAAATGAGTTGTTCTACCTTTTGGCAACTAATAATGCTGCCTATGAAGTTCCTGTACAAGTGTTTATAAGGGCGTATGTTTTCATTTCTCTATATACGTAGTAGTCCTATGGTAACTCTATGTTTAACTTTTTGAGGAACTATTTCCTCAGGTAGCTGGCATCTTATAATCCTCCCAGTGGAGTATGAGGGTTCCATTTTCTCCACATCCTTGTCAACGCTTGTTATTATTTCTGTATCTGTCTCTTGCTTTGTCTTTCTCTCTGTTTTTTTTTTTTTTTACTATATCCTTAGTGGGTGTGAAGTGGTATGATTTTGATTTGCATCTCCCCAGTGCTAATGATGTATTTTTCCATAGGCTTATTGACCATTTGTCTGTCTTCTTTGGAGAAATGTCTATTCAGATCTTTTGCCCATTTTAAAATTAGATTATTTATCTTCATATCATTGAATTGTAAGAGTTCTTTGTATATTTTTAAAATATGTCTGCTAATAGATATTTGATTTGCAAAACTTTTTTTCCTTTCTATGGGTTGTATTCTCTTTCTTGATAGTGTTCTTTAAAGTCCTTTAGAAAGAGGGGCGCCTGGGCGGCTCAATCGGTTAAGCCTCCGGCTTCGGCTCAGGTCAGATCCCATGTTCATGGGTTCAAGCCCCGCGTTGGGCTCTGTGCTGACAGCTAGCTCAGAGCCTGGAGCCTGTTTCCAGTTCTGTGTCTCCTTCTCTCTCTGCCCTTCCCCCTCTCATGCTCTGTCTCTCTCTGTATCAAAAATAAAGAAAACATGAAAAAAAATTTAAAGTCCTTTAGAAAGAACAAAAGCTTTTAATTCTGATGAAGTCCAACATAGCTATATTTTTCCTTTGGTTGTTTATGCTTTTGGTATCATATCTAAGAAACAATTGCCTGATCAATCTCAAAATTTATGTCCGTAGTTTTCTCTAAGATTTATCACTTAGCTCTACATTTAGGTCCTTGTCCCATTCCCAGATAATTTTTGTCGACGGTGTGAGGTGGAGGTCCAGTTACGTTCTTCTGCACGTGGATATCCTGTTGTCCCAACACCGTTTGTTGCCGGGACTATGCTGTCGCTAATGCGCGGCATCGCCTCCACTGTCAAAGATCAATTAGCTGTAAATGTGAAGGTGTTTCTGGACTTTATCCCATCCCTTCCGTCTATGTCTAGCCTTGTGCTAGTACCGCACAGTCTTGATTACGACAGAGAGTAAGTTTTGAAATCTAAAAGTGTGAGTCCTCCATCTCTGTTCTTTTTTGGGAAGTTTTTGTTTTTTATTTTTTTATTTTTTTATTTTTTGGCTATTCTGTATCCCTTGAATGAAAAAAATAATAATCTGGGTCACTCTTTTGCTTAAAGACCTCTTGTAATTTCCTGTGGACTGTGGGGCAGTCGGTTGGTGTGCTGGCTCTGCCTCCTGAGACTCGCTATAAGGGTGGGCTGGGGAGGGCCAGCAGGAGCAGCCTGTCGCGCTGTTCCGCTGACGTCTCCATCCCTCTGGCTGAGTCACCAGTTCTTGAATCACAAGCTGGGGAATGTCAGGTAGGTGACAGGTTGGATTCGGTGGGCCTTGGGCCCTCACCCCAGTGCACTTCTGGATCCCGTGGGAACTCATGACAATGCGGATGCCTGGGCCTCGTCACTCCCACAGGCAGCTTGAGCGCCTGCCACGTGCGCAGCAGATAGAGGAGGCCTTGCCCTCCTGGAGTTTCCACTCTAGGGAGGGGGAAGGCCAATGGATGTTACCGAATACTGTTGAGTACCCTGAGGAAGGTAATGGTGATGGCCTCGAGAGTGCCGAAGGGCTGCTGCAGGTCAGGCGAGGGCGCGAGGTCTCTTAGGAGACCACAGAGTCTCCCCTGAGCAGTTCCTCTGCAGTGACCAGGAAGTGGTCCTTTGGGGTGACCACAGGGGACCCCTCCCCAGCCAACCTCAGGCATGCTCTGCACCTGAGAGTGTCCTCAGCTGATGTGAGCTGCATTCTTCTTCAAGATTGACCACAATCGTTTTCAAGAATTAACAATTGAAAACAATTTTTAAGTAGGCCTCATGCCCAGTATGGAGCCCAACACAGGGCTTGAACTCATGACCCTGAGATCAAGACCTGAGCTGAGATCAAGAGCCCAACGCTTAACCAACAGAGCCCCCCAGGCGCCTGTCAGGATGGACCATTTTTATTTCAGGTGCGTCCTTGTCATCATCTCCTGTCTGCTGCCTATAGATGTTTTTGTGATCTAAACTTGTTGTGTTGTTATTGCTGATGGTGGGGGAGGGACGGAGGGAGCTCAAACCCATACTCCCCGAGGGTAGTGCTGCTCTTTTTTTAAAAAAAAATTTTTTTAAACATGTATTTAGTTTTGAGAGACAGAGAGAGACTGATCATGGGCAGGGGAGGGACAGAGAGAGAGAGGGACACATAGAATCTGAAGACAAGCTCCAGGCTCTGAGCTGTCAGCACAGAGCCTGATGTGGGGCTCAAACCCACGAACTGTGAGATCACGACCTGAGCTGAAGTCAGATGCTTAACCAACTGAGCTCCCAGGTGCCCCAGCGCTGCTCTGTTTTGCTCCTGTCTGAGTTCTCAGCAAATATACATGGAATCAACTAATACTAGTGCTGTGTTAACCGCTGCTTGGTTTGTTCTCTGACTGATTCCTGGTACTGGTGACAAGAGGCCCCCCCACCCCCCCCCCCGCCCGAGTGTGATGGGTAGTACTGATTTCCGATGGGGATTTTCTATAGTGCAGCCATTCCTGGGAGTTCAGGTTTGGGGAGCAGCATTCCTGTGAAGCCGCGTGCTCTTGTGTGTGCACCGTGCAACAGTTCATGAGTGTTACCATTCGTTTGGAGGATTTGCTGTGTGTTGGGTGCTGTGCCGAGCGCCTACCACCTTATCCCTTCTGACCTTAATACAGAGCCATGCGGAGTAGGCATGATCATTGTCTCGTTTGACCAGCGAGGAAAGCATGTTACCCAGAGTCACTGACTTTCCAAAGGTCACGTGGCTGCCAATGACATGTGGGAGCCTGAACGCAGGAACTGGGCTCCGGAGCTGACGCTCTTGCCCCTTCCTCCAAATAAATATCAAACGACACCCCTGCTGATGGATTCTGTGGATTAAATCCTCCCAGACTTACATTCATCTAAGCGCTGAATGGAGACCTTAAACATTTTTGTTGTGGTAAAAACACGCGTATACCATTGTAGCCATGTCTAGGTGTTCAGTTTGGTGGTGTTACGCTCATTCACACTGTTGTGTGACCATCACCGCCATCTGTCTCCAGAACATTCCATCTTTTCAGACTTAGATGTGTCCTCATTAAATAGTAACTGCCCAGCTGCATCCCCAGCCCCCGGCCCCTGCACTCTGCGCTGTTTCTACGAATGTGGCTTTTGTAGGTGTACGTGGAGTCGCACCGTATTTGTCTTATTGTGACTGGTGCATCGCGCTTGGCGTAATGTCCTTCAGGCTTGTCCACGTGATAGCAGGTGTCAGGATTTCCTTCCTTTTTAAGACTGAATACTGTTCTGGGCCACCTGGGGGGGGGGGGCTCAGTCAGTTAAGCCTCCGACTTCAGCTCAGGTCATGATCTCACAGTTTGTGGATTCACGCCCCATCGGGCTCTGTGCTGACAGTTCACAGCCTGGAGCCTGCTTCGGATTCTGTGTCTTCCTCTCTCTCTGCCCCTCCCCTGCTCGCGCTCTCTCTCTCTCTCTCTCTCTCTCTCTCAAAAATAAACATTAACAAAAATTAAAAAAAAAAAAGGGAGGGATCCTACCCCCAGGTCCTTTCAAATCTCCAAGGTGGTGCTGCTCGTGGGGTACGGCCTCTCCCCACCCTGCTGGGTCCCACTGGAATGTCCTCACGCTGTGCCCTGTTGCCAGCCTGTCTGTCTGTCCCACTGGCCACGGCCAGGCTGTAGCCCCGTGCCTGCACACCACAGGTGCTCCATAGACACTGTCCTGATTGAGTGGACATTTGTCCCATGTCATCTGCGAGCCCTGTGTCCCCTTCCCTTGGGTCCCGAGGGCTCCAGCCCTTAGTGCAGGCTCTCTGTGCCAGGCCCTGGGTGGGGGGCTCCCACGCCGTCCCTCTCTGGTGCCAAGGCTATTATTTTCTTTCTGGCAACAACATTTGTGATTATTAAAAGTGTCTTTGAAATGAACCCTTTAATTTACAGGATGAGTGCCTCCCTGGGAAGGGGCCTTTTCCCAGATGCTCCCTGAGCTTCTCGGCGGGATGCCTCCCAAGGCAAGAGCCGCCCGAGACCTGTGTCTGTGATGAGCTGAGCAGGGGCCCCTGGGCGACCACAAGGGCCTGGGGGCACTGTCCAGCTCTCCCCAGAGCCCCCCCGCCGGAGGACCAATAGCTTGGGGACTAGGGGCCCCTGCGGACATGTTCCCCTCTCCCCAAACGTTTCCTTCAACCCGAGCCCCCAGCAAAATGTCAGCGAGGGCCTGCGTGTGTTTGCATGAAGCAGCTTGTGTTAGCAGTGGCTTCCCACGTGGCTGCACTCGGGTGTCCTTGTTCTGGGACTCCGGGTAGAGCCAGGCCGGCAGAACCGGGGCCGGGCTTCCAGTCACACCCAAGCAGCTGGGAAGAGGTGACCCAGCCCCCTTCCCCCAGCCACCTGCCGGTCCCCTGAGAGCCACCATGTCTCCTGGGACTTTCCTGGGCCACCTCCCTGCCCCCGGACCTGGGTGTTTAAGTCCCCAGTGCTAATTAAGATCAAAGTGTCTCTTATGTCCCCCCAGGGGCACCAGCCTCTGGACAAGTATCTTACAGCCCACCAGGGGCACCGGGGACACAGGGGCATCAGGTCCAGCTGGCGGCACCCTCGAAATTTCACTGATGGCGTCTGACCCTTTGGAACAAAAACTCAGGAGGAAGCAGTTGGCAGATGACATGCAGTGTGTGTGGGGGGGTGCTCCTGGTCTCCTGGGGTCTCAGCTGCTGTGCCAGATGGCAGAGGGCTGCAGGGAGCCTGTGCTGTCCCCACTGTGGTCCCCAAGCCCCAGGAGCTGGACCCCTCCTGTGGGTCGGGCACCTTGGGTGGGACTGTCACGGGGCATATCCGCCCTTACCTGGTGCGTCCCCCCCACCAGCTGGCCTCTAGTCACGCGGTCTTCAGCAAGAACATTTCCCTGGCCACCTGTGGGCGGCCCCTGTGCCGCTGTGTTGGGCTCCCGCCCCGGTGGCCATTCCTGACCGACCGACTCCCCACTGGGATGCCCTGTGACCCCGCCCAAGGGCATCAACCTGTCCCCACTTCCTGTCACCCACTGACTGAGCAAACTTAGGGAGGGGCTGCTTGTGTTTAGGGAGGATCAAACTAAAAACATCATCCTCATAAACTGTCCTGAGCCTTTCTGACGTCGCGATGACATTTTGGGCACTTTCCTAGGTGTCCTGGCCTTGCCAGCCGCCAGGCCCTGAGGAGGTCCCCGTGTGAGGTGGCCCCTGGCTTCCTGGTTTCCGTGTTGCGACATCACCCGAACCACAGAGCGCGCCACCCGCAGGATGGGGGCCTGCCCTCTTCCTGTTCACGTGCGGGCGACGACCTTGGCCTCCAGGAAGTGAGGTCAGGGTGACGCCCAGACAGCCATCCTCTGTACCCGCTTCTTTAGCCATCCGGCCAGTTACACCCACCGGGGGCCCTGAAACGAGTGTGAAACGAGTGTGCAGGACTCTGCCTCCTCATCCGAAATGTCCACACGTTCTCTCTCGAATGTTCTTTGTGTGGCCGGCTTCCCGGAGCCATGGGAGAGAGGCCTTCTGACGGAGCGGCGCCGGTTCTGCGAGCCGGAGGGGCTGGAGGGGCCTGAGGGGCCGTTTTGTTACTGCTAAGAGCACAGAGTGTCCTCGACAGACCGCTGGGCTGGGCCGGGCTCTTGGGTGCTCTCACTGCTGTCGGAGGTCAGGGCTCCACATGGCCCTCGGGCAGGTGCAGGCCCGACTCCCAGGCTCCTGACCCGGCAGGAAAGGTGGTGTCTCCCAGGCCCCGGGGGAGCCGGGGAATTTTTTTGTTGTTGTTGTAGTTCTTCCTGTTTAAGAACTTGAGACAGAAAACAAAGGGGTCAGATGTTGTGTTCTCCTCTCTGAAGTCCTTCAGGTGCCCGGCAAACAGCGGAAGACTTTCCAGCCCCTTCGCTTTCGGTTTTGCCTGCTTCCTGCAACAAGGTTCTGGAAGGTTCCTGGGCAGTGTGGATGGCAGTGCAGGCCACCCCCTGAGTGTCCATCTACTGGCAACCTCTTACTCCTGTCCCCTTGCTCCCTGCACCTTGCCCCACGTGGACGATAAACCGCTCTCTGTGGGAGAGAAATAGAAACAGACGTGTCCCCACCACCCAGCAGAGGTGCTCAGAATGTTGTCCCTTCATGGTTGGAGTTTCTAACACTTGGCGTGTATGGACTGCGGGAGCGACCACATTTGAAAACCACTCCGATCTCACAGACAGAAAGCCAACCTCACCGTGAAACCCTCCTTAGCCCGTGGCCGGACAAAGCAAGGTCATTCCCACATGGGCGAGGGTGGCCATGTGACCTTGGAGACCCCAGCACGAAGGGTTGTGTGAAGCTAGCATGTCCCCCCTTCCCCCCCCCCCACCAGGCCCCAGGGGGACCCTGTGAGGACAGCCCTGTGGGTGAGGTCCCAACGGCCCGGCTGCGTGTGCTCAGCGGCATCTCACTCCGCTGAAGGAAGGGCTTCCTGCCAGCCCATCCCTGTCACCCTGCAGTCCCCCAGTGACTGCCAAACCACCGAGCACTACAGGTCCCTTCAAGGGGAGCAGTTTGGGATTCCAGGGCACTCCAAGCACTGGGCACGTGGGGAGCCAAGGCAAAAGAGACAAAATTAAATTTCCTTACTGTCTACCCCCCAGTGACCGTCACCCAGGAGCCCAGTGGCCTTGATGATGACACTTTGCTCAGGGCAAGAGGCAACCTTAGCTTAGCATTAGCCCGATCTCCAGGATCCTGTACATCTGCCTTACCATGTAAAAATTCCTCTGGAGACTTCTCTGATCTCTACCGCCCGGATACAGGTTAGCAATCCTCTCCCCAGAGTATGGCCCTGATGTTCATCTGAAGGGTCTCAGGACTGAGTCTTTACCGAACAGTAATAAGTGATCTTATCCTAACAGCAGGGAGCCCCTCCAGGTCCTGAAAACCTTGTTTCCAGATTCCTTAGAGACTTCCGCTGTCTCTAACCCCCTCCCAACCGGAGGGTCCATAACCAGTCAGTCCTCACAAGCCTGGGACAGTTCTTCCTGTCCATGGGTCCTGTCCTGGGGCTTTTTTTTTTTTAATATTTATTTTTGAGACAGAGAGGGACAGAATGTGAGTAGGGGAGGGGCAGAGAGAGAGGGAGACACAGAATCCAAGGCAGGCTCCATGCTCCGAGCTGTCAGCACTGAGCCCGACACGGGGTGTGAGCCCACGAACCATGAGATCACCACCTGAGCTGAAGCCGGACCCTAGCCAACCGAGCACCCCAGGCACCCCTCGCTCCTCCCTGTTTATGTTTTCAAGGAAGACGGAGCACTGGACTCTGTGTGCTTGGTGACCTCGGCACTTGCCCTGCAAAGCTGGAAGTCGCCCACCGGGTCTGACGCGTCTCTTTCTTCCTTGGACCCTAGCCAGGGGACCGTTGCTTCACTGGCATTTGTGAACTCACCCCCTCCCCCTTGGAGGAATGTTCTCTTGCTTTGAGAAGGATGGTCCTACGAGGCACGTTCTTCTCCACCTTGACTGACTTACACTAAGATGAAGCGACTTGAGGTAATAGTTTGCTTCTGTGGTAATTTACTTTTGTTAATATTTTATATTTCAGCTGTTCTCCAGTCCTCTTTTCTGAAGGAATTGGGAGAGTTCATCACGGGTTTGCCAGCATTTTTCTCACTCATAGCCTTGGCCTCAAGAAGTTAGCAAAATTTTGAGCTATGCTCTATTGCAAGCCACTGTGTGTTATACTAAACACATACACACACGATGCACAACACATAACACAAATACTGGTTAGTGTCTTAGACCAATCATTGTTTATCTAATGGAACCCTGGGCAGTTGACTCAGCCTATATGATAAAAATCTCCTTAGCTCACAAATATTTATTTTATTAGATCATTGGGGGGACCAGCTTTCACCCATTAAGATGGCTACTAAAAACAAAACAAAACAAAAAAGCCAAAGAAAACAGAAAATAACAGGTGTTGGTGAGGATGAGGAGAAACTGGAACTTTGTGCATTGCTGGCAGGAATGGAAATGGGTATCACCACTGTGGAAGACAGTACTGGCGCTTCCTAGAAAAATGTAGTATAAAACTTCCAGATGATCCAGCAGCTCCGCTTCCGGATGGGGACCCCACAGAACGAAAAGCAGGGAGTCGGTCACTTCTACACCTGTGTTCATGGCCACAGCCGCCACAATAGCCAAGAGATGAAGCAACCGAAGTGTCACACACACACAGTGGGGTATCACTCAGTCCTAGAAAGGAGGCGGATTTTGACACCTGCTACCACATGGGGGACCTTGAGGACATCGTCCTGAGATTAACCAGTCACAAAAGGACAAATACTGTGTGATTCCCCGTCCGTGAGGTACCTGCAGCAGCCCAAAGACCTGGGACAAGAAGTAGGTGGTGGCTGTCGAGGCTGGAGGAGGGGAAGTGGAAAGTTAGCATCTGATGGGGCTGGTTTCACATGGGACCCGAGAAGGTTCTGGGGCTGGATGGTGATGACCGCTGTACAGTGCTGTGAACGTGCGGATCACCACTGAGCAATACACGTAGGAATGGTTAAGATGAGGGGCGCCTGGGGGCTCAGTTGGTTAAGCGTCCAACTGGCTCAGGTCATGATCTCACGTACGTAGGTTCGAGCCCCATGTCGGGCTCTGTGCTAACAGCTCAGAGCCTGGAGATGGCTTCAGTTTCTCTCTCTCTCTCTCTCTCTGCCCCTTCCCTGCTCTCTCTCTCAAAAATAAATAAGCATAAAAAAAAAAGAATGGTTAAGGTGATACATTTTATGTTATGTATATTTTACCCTACTTACAAAGGAAGCAAAACCAAAAAAACTGGTAGTACTTATTATTGAGGAGGCATTAGTGAGCAAAGTATCTTCAAAGTAACCGACCAGCAGGAATCTGTGTTGCCTTTTTGGACGTGATACAGAAAACATTATTGACGGGAGCCCTTAACCTGACCCTGATGGTTGAAAATGTTGAAAACGGAGCCCCGTCCTGTTGAGACTCTGGTCAGCTGGCCAGGACCGCCCCAGAATTGTCTACACCGCCCCGTAGGCTTATGGGAAGCAAGACTGGGGTCAAGGCGTAGGGCGTTTCTTTAAAAGTTGAGTGTCAAGCTTCCTGAGTGGCCTGTCCAGCCCTGGAAGGAGCCCCAGAGGCAGAGATGGTCCTGGAGTCTTTCCTTCTCATCATGACTTTTTTTTTAAGTTTTTATTTTATTTTTGAGAGAGAGAAAGACAGCATGAGCAGGGGAGGCTCAGAGAGAAAGGGAAGAAGACACAGAATCTGAAGACAGGCTCCAGGCCCTGAGCTGTGAGCCCAGAACCCGACGCGGGGTTTGAACCCACAGCCCGAGATCATGACCTGAGCTGAAGTCGGATGCTTAACCAACTGAGCCCCCCAGGCACCCCAACGATGGGTGTTAAGTCTTGGCTTAACCTTTAGATCGATGGGGGGTTGTCTCCAGGGCCGGGTCAGAAATAGGAAAAAAGACTGGACGTTTTTAAAAAGGGAATGCTATTGGTGCGCCTGGGTGACTCAGTCAGTTCAGTGGCCGACTTCGGCTCAGGTCATGACCTCACGGCTCGTGGATGTGAGCCCAGCATCGGGCTCTGTGCTGACAGCTCAGAGCCTGGAGCCTCTTTCAAATTCTGTGTCTCCCTCTCTCTCTCTACCCCTCCCCCACTCACACTCTATCTCTCTCTCTCTCTCTCAAAAATGAATAAATGTTAAAAAATTTTTAAATAAAAAGGGAATGCTATGCATCTGTAGGAATGACATTTCCGTGCCGTCACGGTGCTACTTTGTGGGTTGCCACCGTGGGAGGTTCTCGCCCTGTACTCTTGTGCGTTACAAGGAACATCGTTCTGGGTCCAACACGAACCTTCCTCGATCGTGGTCGCAGGGCTCGTCCCTCATCCGCCCGTCACTGCCCTTACCCCGTCGTGGGCATCTCCCCCATCACACAAATGGATGGCTGGTTCAGTCCGTCAGACATGGTCCTCCAGAAGCTGGCCCAGAGGATACTCCCTCCCTCTTGGGCTACTTACCGTGCTTCGAGGCTGGAAGGAAGTCAAGACCCAGTAGAGCTTTCAACCCCCGTCCCCACCCTGTGTCCCCTCCCGAGGCACTGCCACCCACTATGCTGGTCGTCCTTCCCTCTGCCTTGGTCTCAACCTTGCACCTGGATCTCTCTTCCTCCACACTATGGAATCAAGTCTGTCTGTCTGTCTGTCTGTCTTTCTCTCTCTCTCTCTTTCTTTCTCTTCCTTCCTTTCTTTTTTAGTTTTTTAAATGTTTATTTATTTTTGAGAGACAGCATGAGGTGGGGTGCAGAGAGAGGGAGACACAGAATCCGAAGCAGGCTCCAGGCTGAGCTGTTAGCACAGAGCCTGACACGGGGCTCGAACTCACGAATGGTGAGATTATGACCTGAGTCGAAGTCAGCCACTTAACCCACTGAGCCCCCTAGGTGCCCCTCAAGTGTTTCTTTTAAAAATCTTACCGTAGTTTTCCTGGGGGCCTTAGACACTGACCATGGTTGCCTGGTCTGGGGTGACACCACTGGGAGGTAACGCGGGAGTCCCTGCAGGTGCCTCCTGTCACTCAGGGAGATGGGGCGCACCCCCCCCTCCTATTGTGTAACATGCAGTCCCCGTGCTGGGTCCCTCCCTGCCTCAGTAGTCATGTTTAGTACTTCCCTTCAGTGATCGCTCAGAGCCAGGCACGAAGACTGCACCCTGCCCTTTAGGAAAAGTGGGGGCCCCGCGGTTGGCCTGGGCCGAGTGGAGACAGGGAAGGCGCACAGGGGCCTGATGTCCAAGGGGACCCTGCTGTCTGGGAAGTACGTTCCATTCCTTGCCTTATTTACGAATCGGGTCAGTGCAGTGACATAAGTATTACCACCCCCACTTTCAGGAAGAGGAAGTGGAGCCTGGAGAGGTCAACAGGGTCGCACCAAGTCACACCCAGCCAGCACGTGCTGGAGCAGAGGCTCTGACCGGGTCTGAGGATTCCAGAGTGTCCTCTGTTTCAACACCTGAGCCCGTCTGGTGCCTGGGCAGCCTCCTGCTCCTCCTGGCCTTTGACTGCCAGGCGCCACATGAAACCGGGGTCACCTGATCCCACTGTCCCATCAGCTGGAGACTTCTCAGGTCGCTCAGGAAGCAGTTCAGGCATGGGCTTTCTGTCTACATTTCTGGGCCCAAGAACACCAGGAGTGCTCGCCCTGAGCGTGTGAACTTGGCCTTGCCTCCACCCTACGATTCTTTCCTCCAGGACTCTTGGTTTTGATGCCCAGATTCTGGACTCTGTAGGACTGTCTGTCCTCCTACCCAGGGCTGATCGGGGAAGAGCTACCTAGATAACCAGGGCAAGATCACTGTAATCCTTATTAGTTCAGGATCCGGTGAGTTAGGTCTGCGGAGAATACCCTTGAGGGTGATGATGTTGAACGTTTGAGATGAGTGCAAGAGGCGCCTGGGTGGCTCAGTCGGTTAAGCATCCAGTTTCAGCTCAAGTCATGATCTCACAGTTTGTGGGTTCGAGCCCCACATCAGGCTCTCTGCTGACAGCTAGCTCAGAGCCTGGAGCCTGCTTCAGATCCTGTGTGTGTGTCTCTCTCTCTCTGACCCTCTCCTGCTCACTCTCTCTCTCTCTCTCTCTCAAACATAAATAAAACATTAAAAAATTTAAAGTAAAAATGAAATAAAAAACAGCATTAAAAAAATAAAACAATGTACAGAATCATTTTAAGTTTCTCTACTTTATTTGAAGCAAGAGCATCCTAACTGATCGTATGACCTAAGACCTATTTGGAGCATAGTAGTAAACTGAATTTTACTCTGAGCACACACCTATATAAATGACTAAAAATATGTGTGAATCTCTCTTAGACTGAGGGCACGTAATGGAAACGCAGATTACCCAGGGTCGGCCTGAGCGCCAATCTAGAAGCGCTCAGGAGTACGTAGCGTGAATATTTGGGCAGAAAAAAATCGCATATTAATAGGACATTGGCTAAGATATTCCATTAGAGCTGAGGAGAGCAGAGTACTTGGAGCCATTTATTCAAAGTTTCCTCATCTGGTAGTTAGACAGTGAGGGAAAAGCAGGCAAGTGCTACAAATATCCACAAATGTGTTTCAAATAAAAATGAAAAAAGTTTGTTCCTTCATGGTTACCACGGACTCTGCTTCTGTGTGCATAGAAACGATTCAGGTCAGACTTCAGTAGGAATGTGCTATCACGGTGGCCCCAGAGCTACTTCCCCCTGATGACAGGTTTTCTGCAGTTCCCAGGGCGTGGCACACGCTTATAAAACAGCACCCAATGGATCTAACTGGACTTCCTCAGGCCTCAGTAGGTGCTGTGCCTAGACCTAGGTCCTGCAAGAATTGTCGCAGCCCTAAGAGCCCAGAAGGCAGAAGGAGGACGGAAGGAGGCCGTGCGGGAACGCGCCACACCAAGGTTCCCGGCCCCACGTGCGGTCTCCGTGCGGTCGTCAGCTGCCTCAGTGGCAGTGCAATGGCTTTCTTTCCCCACCACGTCTCATCCCCCTTGTGAATGGGGGAGGGGGTCGTGCCACTCGTGGCTGCACTCACAACGGCAGGGCCAAGACGTGGCTCTGTAAATGAGGTCTACATGTTCCGCGAATCCACAGGTGGCCAATTGTGGTGGAGGAGCATCTCTTGGAGAGAGAACCCCGGAGGTTCTCTGCTCCCAAACATACACAGTCAGTTGTCTCTATAAAAGCTAAACAAGAGAATTCTAACCATTTCTTTACTGAGAAAGTGGACCTAGGTACTAATCTGATTTTTCACAACATACTCCAGTATACTAACTAGAAAGAAACAATAACTATTGCCTCATTTCTCTGAGGTCAATCAGTTGTTTTGAAAACTGTTTTTGGTAATTTGTAATTTATAAGCTGACTCTAGTGGTTTATGATCTTTTAGTTTCATTTTGTTATGAAGCTTTATAAACCTTTTAAAATGAAATTTGTGTGTGTGTGTCTTTAAGAGAATCTTTTACTCATGAAAGGAAATGATCCAGGAAATCCAGTGAAATTCTGGTTCTGGGTAGGACACAGCACAAAAGAACAGCACAGCACCACTTGGCTCTCAGGAATAGAAACTATCTTAGGGGGCCTCGTACCTGATATGGTGTTTTCATTTCTGTGTCATTTACTGCAAATACTGTCTTAACCTTAAAGGTTAAGGCAACTCAGTCCTAGGGTTTTGCCAAAAGTCAGGTTTTCTGACTTTGAAGTGCAATCAACGTGCATTTCTGTAGCTGAGACCTCCACGCAGGGCAATACCGGGACAGTGGACGATGAAAACTCCAATGAAAACTTCCACACTGTTGTGACTGTCTGAGAACGCTCAGCCTATTCAATATTTTGGTAAAGTTTATTTTTGAGACAGAGACAGAGCATGAGCAGGGAGAGGCACAGAGAGAGAGGGAGACAGAATCCGAAGCAGGCTCCAGGCGCTGAGCTGTCAGCACAGAGCCCACTCCGAATTCGAACTCACAAACCTCGAGATCATGACCTGAGCGGAAGTTGGATGCTTAACTGACTGAGCCCCCCAGGTGCCCATAGTTTTATTTATTTTTTTAATAGTAAACCTGGATGTTTTGTTATAACTGCCAGATAAACTCTTGAGACTGAATCTGGGCTGTAATTGAAAAAGCACTGATAGTGCTTTCACAACTGAAATTCACTAAAATTTACCTAGTAGGTTAGGTTAACCTAGTAGTCGGGTTAAGAAATACTTTTAAGACCACACTGCAAAATGGGGAACTTCAATGGACTTCTTTAAACTCTCGACCTCAAAGGAAGGAAACCAACTAACCGATGATCGAGAACTTGAAGGAAAAAAAAAAGGTTTAGGATCCACACCAGATCCAAGTTAATGTAATGCTTGGCAATGTGGAAGCCAATTAACACCAGACTCGGGGGATGTGGGGGGTAGCCCAGCGTGGAAGATGAGAGCTTTCGGTCCCCTGCACCTCCAGCCCGGAGCCCAGGACCACTTGCCCCCCTGCCCCCCTGCCCCCCTGCCCCCAGCCCCAGTCCCCAACACGCTAAAGTCCCCGCCCCCCCGGAAGCGCGCCTGCCGGCCCCCGGACCCCGTGCCCACCCCTGCCCTTCGCCCCGCCCCCCGCTCGGGTCCCAGCGGCCCAGACCCGGTCCGCCGCCGCCAGGACAAAGGAGCCGGGCGCCCTCGGGGCGGCCGCAGCCTCCCACGCGGTTAGGAGAGCTCTGCCAGCGTCTGGGCAGGAAGCACCTGCGGCCGCGGACAGTTGATCCGAGTCGTACGCACGCGAACGCACTGTTCTCCTGGCGTCTGTTTATTATCTCTGCCGCCAGGCCGCCCCGCACCCCGAAGCTTGCGGCGGCGGAGATTCGGGAGCCAAGACCGGGAGGCGAGGGGAGGCGGGGCGGGGGCGCGGCGCCGGGGCGGGGGCGCGGCGCCTGGGCAGCCGCGATAAGCGCGCG
>NC_043702.1:116295365-116318115 GCF_006229205.1 Suricata suricatta
CGCTCGGGCGCGGGGGCGCGGGCGCGCTCGCGGCGGGGCGGTGTCGTGCGCGCGGAGTCGCCGCGAGTGTTGCTCCGCGACTGTCCCGGAGCCGTTCGTGTTCCGCCGGAGCTCTGCACAGGTGAGCGCTTTGCGCCCGCTGCTCGGCAGCTCGGGACGGGGGCACGGGGGTCGCGGCCTCGGTTTCCTTGCGGGCTGTCGGCTCGGCGGAAATACAGCCTCAGCGGATCCAAATCGAGGACGCGTCCCTCCATTTTGGGCGCGCGGTGGCGGGGGCCTCGGGTCCCTGAGTGCGGCCGCAGCGCCGGCGGGCGGGACGGGGGATACAGTGGATGGAAGATGCGCCGGCGGGGATGAGGGAGCCTAGTGGGACGGGGACTCGGGCACGCGGGGGGACGGGAGATGCGCCAGCGGGGATAAGGGAGGCTGGCTGGCGGGACGGGGCAGCTGCCGCCGGCCCGCGGGCTCGCAGGCTCTGGAGGCGGGCTGCGCGCCCCTGCTCTGTACAGGTTGGTCCTGTGTTTTCACCGTTTCACGGCCCTAAAAAGACCTTCCAGACACGGCCCAGCGGCATCACGGGGCCTGGCCGGGCAGGGCTGCACGGGACGCCCTGGGACCCCCGGTCCTCCAGGGCGCGCGCACCTACCGCATCCACCAGGGCGAGGGGTAGTTGCACTTCGACGACAGCTCTGAGCAGGGCCCGGTGTAGACCCGCAGCGCCGGCCCCTCTTAGTTGCTGAGCGCTGTCCGGGGAGGAGGGAAAGCGTGAGCCACAGCGGTGCGGGGCCCCGATGTGCGAGGGAGGCAGGCGGTCAGCTTCCCCTTCTCTGCCAAGTCGGATCGGGTGTGGCAGGGTGAGGACCAGAGACCCTTGCACACCTGCTGTCTGCTCGGTCTGCTGTCCTGCTGTCGTGTACAGCAGCTAGCATTCGGGAGCCGGGCTGACTGCGAAGTTAGCAAGCCTGGGGGGAGTGGAGGTGCTGTGTTCAGTCAACAGGTTTTTAGTTTCCAGGCGGAAGGGAGGCCTTTCCGTGCGCCCTGATTCAGGAGGTGAGTGCGTGAAGGCAGTGAGGCCTGTGTGTCTGGTCCCCGATCTCCCCTGGGAGCTTCTACTAGAGCCCGCCTTCTGGGTCACAGGGGTGGGACAAGTGTGGGAAGCGCAGGTGCATAGACCTTGCAGGATTGGGAGCACTTGCCGATAAGGTGCTGTCCTGGGGAGTGCTGGCTGGCCCTTTCTGTCTCAGCCACCAGACCGAACTTGCTGGAAGTCCCAATTCTTCGTTGCCCTTTTTTTTTTTTTTTTTTAATTAAGTTTAGCCACCTAACCTATCTCCTATATAGCTTAATTAGTTTAACCCGCAGTATTTCACTGGGTAATAGAAAGATGCCAGCAAATGAGTGTTCAGAAAGGTGCGGTGTCTGCTCAAGGGCAGGTTTACAAATTATTTTTTAAAAGTCCCGGGACAGGGTGCCTAGAGTTCGCGAAGCGCTGTCGGAAACAGGAACGGTATCTTCACGTGGAAAGTGCCTGCCCTCTGCCCTGGCCGCCCACATCAGGGGATCAGAGACTGGGCCAGGGTCTGGTGGCGGGTCCCGGGAGGGGGAGGGGCACGGGCTAGCGTAGGAGAAGGGCACGTTTCCTTCCTCTTTCTTAGTGTCGGGAGGCTCTCCTACCCAAGTGTTGAAATAGGCCAACTTGGCTGTTGTCACCTCCTTTTTGTGCCCCTCCTCCCTCCTCTGTGCCCCGAGGTGTGCCCTGCCTCCTGCTTCCCTAGAGCCCCCCCCCCCCCCCCCCCCCCCCCCCCCCCCCCCCCCCCCCCCCCCCCCCCCCCCCCCCCCCCCCCCCCCCCCCCCCCCCCCCCCGTCCTCAGACTGGTGTGACGTCTGTGACTTCACACCCCGCCCCTAACCCTGCCCGCCCCCCATCGGAGCCTGCACTCATCCAGCGCCCTGCGATGCAGTCTTGGGCGGGTATAGGGCACTGTCCCTGGCTCCTGCGTGAGCCCGGACGACCCCCAGTCCCGGGTGTGTGCTGATGGGCCCGTCCCTCTGTCCCCTGCCCCCACTGCTGTCTTTCTAAAGAACCAAGGCCTGTGAAGTACTTTCTCAGGCAATTAACAATAAAGAAATGGGGCACTTAGGAAAGATTCTCCTCGGGGGTGGGGGTGGGGTGGGGGGGTGGGCGGGGTAATGCGACTCTTCCCCTTGAGCCCGGGAGAGCGGCGGGGCGCCCCCACAGCGCCCCTGGCGGAGCTGGCCGAGGCGGCGTGTTCATGCTCCCAGAACCCGTCGGAGTTGTTGAGTTGGGTGGGAGGAAGGTGGCGGTTTTCTGCCGCGTCAGCTGCTCAGACCAGGCCCAGCTGGTTTGGCCGGTGGCACCGAGGGCAGGGGCACTGGAGTCCCCGTGTGAACCTCCCGAGCGCTGGAGGCACCCTGCAGCCCGGGGGTTCCCTGAGGAAGGGGGACCGGCACCCCTGAGACTGTGTGTGGTTTCCAACAGCGGAGTTTCCACTGGGCTTTCTGGGGGCGGAATGAGGACATGGGCGTCTGCTGTGGGCTGAGGGGCCCCCGCCTGGCTGCGGGGGTGACAGCTGCTTGGCATGCATTTGAGACTTCAGCTCTAAGACGAAGTCTTAATGAAAGAACCCCGAATCTGGGGCCTCACCCCAAGGTGAATAGTCACGGGCTCTACCCACTGAGCCACACGCCCTCTATGGGAATTTATAAATCAGAAAACGCATCCTTTGTGGCTGTGCCTTGTTGAGTAGCAAGAAATCCGGTCGCTTGGGTGTTTTGCAAAGCACAAGCCACGTGGTACCTTTATGTCCTGCTGTGTCCTCGTATCCCCAGCAGGTGCCACAGTGGCTCCATGGCGAGGTCACCCTGGGTAGAGTGACCCCAGCGGATACACGCGCAGCAGAAACCGCGGCCTCTGGGGGTCCCAACTCTGCCACTTCTGTTGCCTGGGTTTCCTTCCCTGGGAAAACCAGTTAAGATCTGCACACTTCAGGGGTCGGACATCCGCCCCACCCGGGGCCTTCCTGCCCCTGAGATCTTGACCATTTGGGCATTTTGAGAACCTGCACGTGAGGGTTCAGTCTGTGGAAAAAAGACCCACTGCGTGTTTGTGGTGACTCCGTTGCTTCCTTTTCGACTGTTCAGCCTGGTGTTGGAAGATGCCGAGTCGGAAGTTCGCCGATGGGGAGGTGGTGCGGGGCCGCTGGCCTGGGAGCTCACTCTACTATGAAGTTGAAGTTCTGAGCCACGACCACAGCTCCCAGCTCTACATCGTGAAGTACAAGGACGGGACTGAACTTGAGTTGAAGGAGAGTGACATCAAGGTGCGTTCACAAGCTGCAGGGACGGCTGCGGTGTGGCTGAGCTTTGGGCAGTCGCTCCGGCTTCTGGCTTTGGGGCGGCTGCTTGGTTCACTCTGGGGATGTGCGGATACGCCCAGCAGCCTGTCCCCGGGAGGCTGCCACGGGTCCCCTCCTGGTGTGATGCCTTTGGCAGGGGATGTTGGTGGGCAGTGCTGGTGTGCAGGGGATACCTGGGTAGGTGCTGAGGCCGCACAGGGAGGGCAGGTGATGGAGAGTAGCAGGCCAATGGCCTGGGGTCAGAGTTGGGGGTGGGGGAGTTACCCAGAGGGTCAAGTATGTGGTGGGTGAGGGACGGGTTAACTCTCAGAAATTGAGCTTCATTCTGACATGGAGCATTTAATCAGGAGAGTGACACTGAATAGATTTGAGTGTGGCTCCGCGCTTCTCAGCCTATGTGTGAGAGCCAGGGCTTTAACTGATCTGACCGTGGTGTGGAAGTACACATGCAAAGTACCGGAAACATGGCTTATTAGACGAAGGAAAAGAGACAAAGTAAAAGGCCCCAACTTTATTGTGAGAGTCAGTACGCCTAAAATTCCTTGGTGAAAACCCTATAAAAATTTCTACACATCTCTTGTCAATTTCATTTTTTTGTTGCAGATTGATATGAAGCAGTTCTTGAACTGGTGGCCTGTGGACCAGGGGTTGGCGGAGTTCTAGAAGGAAGGGGCACATAGTAAATGGCTTCCTGGGCTGTCTGGTTTCTGTAGTGAGAGCAGCCCTAGGCCGCCCAGGAGCGGGTGGACGTGGCTGTGTTCCAATGAAACTTTATTTGTGAACACTGACATTTGAATTTCAGGGGATGCTCGTGTGTTACAAAGTTTTCATTTTCCATCTGCTCTTGTTTGCAATCATGTAAAAAGCGTCAGGCCACTCTGAGCTGCGGGTGGGAGAGGAACGGGTGGAGTGAAGTGTTGTGGAGCCTAATGCAGCCTTGTGCCCATTTTCCAGACCCTTCTGTGCGTGTTGCGCAGAGTGAAACAGTAGGGCCGAGTATCTTGCTGTTCGTCCCAACACCTGTTAACCCAGTGGGGTGCTGGGAGCCCCTTCTAGTCCTCGCTCCTGGGAAAGCGCATGCGTGCATCCTGCGTGTGTGTCCCGCATGCCACTGGCGGGGCCCGGCGGGCTCTCAGATGGCCTGATGCCCAGGGTGCTTTCAGAGCCGATGGTACCGGGTCTGTCTTGTGGTAAAACTCTGCCTTCTTGTCCTTTCCTAGCCTTTGACTTCCTTCAGGCAAAGGAAGAGCGGCTCAAGCTCCAGCTCACCATCCAGACGCCGGGGGAGTAGGTCACGGTCGCGCTCCCGATCCCCAGGCCGGCCCCCCCGGAGCTCCCGCCAATCCACTTCTGCCTCGCGCCACGCCACCGCCGACCTGAGGGAGATGAGGAAGGAGGTGCTGGAAGTGAAGCTGACCCCGCTGGTGCTGGTGGGTGCACGGGGCTCGCGCGAGGCCTCCGCCCTGGTCTGGGGTTGGGTCCCCACACGCCTCCCTCTGTGCCTGTGTCGCCCGACCACTTGCAGGTGCTAGGAGGGGTAGGAAGTGCGAGACTCTGGCTACGGTGAGAGAGGATGTCTGGCTCCCAGGGTGCTGTTTAGTACTGTGCTTCCGAAAAAGAGCTGTGTTCACGTTTGAAATGGATGTGGGTTGTAGGCCAGACTAAAGGTGCTTTATAGTTTAGAGATGTTCACGTATCAGATAACGGGACGTCACTGTGTGTGACAAAACCACACTCTTGGTCTCTCGGCGTCATTACCGTTGGTCACTTCTCTGCCCAGACTTTAGGAATTGCTTTAAAGGAATAGCTTTCTGAGCTGGAGCTCGGAGGGGTCGTTGTGGAGAGCCAGAGGCCCTGCGCTGGGCGGTCTCAGATGGTGGGCTGGATAGAGAGGGTTTTTTTTTTTTTTTGTAAGTTTATTTTGAGAGAGAGAGAATCCCAAGCATCAGTGTAGAGCCTGATATGGGGCTCGATCCCACAAACTGTGAGATCACGACCTGAGCTGAAATCAAGAGCTAGATGTTTAACTAAGCCCCCCCAGGCACCCCTAGTAATGATTTTTAAGAAAAATAATTGAATAAAGATGATCTTTTATTCTATTCACTTAATATTACCTCTTTGCTGGGTAAAATGCACACAGATTTTTAATAACCCGAAGAAACTGATGACACATGCTGTTTTGCAGCAAGATTTGTAAATTTTAAAATATTGGGAATCACGTGTTATATTTTTGTACATCATCTTTGTCGTGTCGTTTGGGTGGACCATAGTTTCCACAGATGTGACGTGATTGTTAAAAGGCCTCACTGACAGGCGTTTAGCTTCTTCCCCGTCTGAATTTTCACTGTGGTGAGCAGACATCTGATATTTCCTTCAGATAAATTTTTAAAAGCAGAGCCGCTAGGTCAAGCGGTAGGGTGCGAGTGGGGCATTCTGTACACATTGCCAAATTGCTTGCACAAGGCTTATTGCAGTGTCCAAATGGTGTGCGAATGCTCAGTTGCTCATTTTGAAAATTACTGTAATTTTTTGTTTGTTTTTGCCAATTTGATGGCCAAGGGTGTCTGCTCATCCCTCTACCGGGAGTTGCGGGCATTCCTTGTGAGCTAGAATGCTCCGTCTGCCAGCGGCTCTCCCTGCCAGGCGGCTGACTTGGGCTGCGGAGCATTGTCTGCGGGCTGCTTTCTGTCACAGTTTCATTTTTAGCATTTAGTGCTCATTATATTTTTGCAGTGTGACCTTCTTTAGTCCTGGTGACCCGAGGGCCGCAGACTGGCTGGGCTCTTCCCCAGGGAGCCCGGGATGCACCGTGGAGCCGCCACGGGAGCAAGGATGGTGTGCCATGACGGTCACGCCGCCTTGTTGCTGCAGATGCCTCAGTGTCACCTTTTACATAACTTGCCTCACGGCGTGAGCGTCCTGTCAGCTTGCAGCCGGACAGTTCCCATGGTACAGGGTCCCAGTCGTCCTCTGCCATGGGGACAGGATCATGGTGGTCCTCTGCCGCGGGGATGGGGTCACGGCCTCCTCTGCTGCAGGGACAGGGTCAGGGCCATCCTCTGCCACGGGGACAGGGTCATGGTGGTCCTCCGCCGTGGGGACAGGGAGCTGTGGAGAACGTGGTATTTGCCGAGCAGCTTGTTGGTGCTTTGGTAAACCTAAGTACTTGTGGAATGTTCTCACCGCTCAGCCTGGCTTTGACCGGAGGTAGACCTTGACACTATGTCACTGCCGTCCTTTGGTAGTGGACCTCCCGAGGACATACTTGGATTTTTAACTTGCTTTCCTCCTGTTGGTGTGTTAGTATTACAGTCAGAGACATGGATGGGAAGGAGCTCAGGGACAGATTTCAGCCCTTTGTGGTCCGAGAAGCCTTTTGCAAGCTGACCCACTTCCTCTGTGCGGTAACTTCCCCCCGCTGCCTGATGAGGGTGCAGGTTCGAGGCCAGAGAGCCACAGACCGAAGGCGGGGCTCAGTAGAAGCCACGCAGCGGGAGCCAGCAAGGAGGCAGTTGGTGGGTCATGGGCAAGGTTCCCTTGGCACCTGCTGCTTGTTAATTTCCTCTCGATTTTTCCTAACCGGTGAACAAACGAACGGAGTTTTGCCGTATCTAACTCACAGCAAATATTATTAGCGTATCTGCCGTTGAAGGATGGCGTTACAGCATTCAGTCTGATTAATGTTTAAAAGGTGAAGGATCTTGCATAGAAATCTATACTGTCCAATCCAATCATGTAAAGATTGCGAAATTTGAATCAGTTTTAATCCTTTTTTTTTAACAAGTCTGGAAATCCTTCAGAGTTGAAGCTGTGAAAATCTTTGTTGCATTGCTTGAGCTCATAACGACATTTTGACATCATGTTCTGTTTAACAAGGTCTGATGGTCATGTTCTGATGTTCTGTGTTTTTCACTCTAGAAGCCATTTGGAAATAGCATCAGCAGATACAATGGACAGCCTGAGCGCACCAAGAGGGATGGCACACCTCCCAGGAGCACTCAGGTGCGTGGCGCCCCTGTTCACCCCACCTCAGTGTTTGTCTTTGTTAAAGTGACATTCCCTCAAGCATCACGTTGAAGGGGCACCTGGGGGGCTCAGTTGGTTGAGTGCCCAACTCTTGGATTCAGCTCAGGTCATGATCTCATAGTTCATGAGTTTGAGCCTTGTGTCAGGTTCTGCGCTGACAGTGAGGAGCCTGTTTGGGATTCTTTCTCTTTCTCTCTGTCCCTCCCCTGCTCTCGTGCATGCACTCTCTCTCAAAATAAGTAAATTAAACAGAAAAAAAAAATCACATGAAAACCATAATGTTTTCTCATAATCTTTTCTAAAATTCTGTCCTTAAATTAAGGCTGAATATAATGTAACAGATTTATTTTTGTTAGTAACCAGCTCTAGTAAGATGCTGAGTTAGTTAACGGGATAGCATTAATGATAATGATTGACCGTAAATTTATTTTTATTATTTTTTTATTTTTTTAAATTTATTTTTGAGAGAGAGAGAGCATGCATGTGAGAATGAGTGTGGGGAGGGGCAGAGAGAGAGGGAGACATGGAATCCGAAGCGGGCTCTAGGCTTTGAGCTGTCAGCACAGAGCCTGATGCAGGGCTCAAACTCGTGAACCACAAGATCATGACCTGAGCTGAAGTCGGATGCTTAACCGGCTGAGCCACGCAGGCGCTCTGCTAATAATGGACTATAAGTATTTAGTATTCTTTATTTTTTAACTAGGAAAAATTCCATCTGTTAGAAGAACGTAGTTGTGTATCTACACAGTATAGCCTTCGGCCCAGAAGAGAAGAGATCAAATTGAAAGAAATGGATTCTAAGGAAGAAAACGTTGTTTCCACAAGACGACCTGTCTCACTGCAAACCTCTGAGGCCCCAGCCGTGCAGACCAGGGCCCTAGAATTTAGGGGCGTCCCTGGTAGGCCAGCTGCGCAGACCAGGGCCCTGGAGTTTGGGGGCGTCCCTGGTAGGCAGTGCCCCTGCTTGGTGTGGGGAGGGAAAGGCCTTTCCTGGGACGGATGTGAGGCGGGCAGGTCACAAGCCGGGTGGGGGCCTGGGCTCCGTGCTAGTAAGTGGGGGCAACTTGAAAGTAGTGATGATCTGTGAGCTAGTAAAAGACTCTCGGCCAGCTGGTTTAAAGTCGTGCCAGCTTAATTGCTTTGTGTTTTGTGAGCCCCGTGGGCTATCAGGTCCGTGAGGGACCATGTCCCGGGCCACCGAGCATTGGCACCTGCTACATGGGACTGTGTTTTCACTGTGACACACTTGGGGGTGTAGAGTGCTCTGCTTTTTCAAGATGAGCCTGATCCCAAGCTGTTTGCTCCCCTAGTGGGTGGATTTGGTGCCTTTTGGAGCCTGGTTTCTGGGCCCAAGATCAGCCGTTCGGGACCAGCCAGCGGCTGATGTCCTGCGCCAGCAGTCAGGGCGCTTGCCCGCTGGTGCGACAGGTGCGTCTGGGCGTCTGGGAGAGGATGTTAGTGCGCTCTTGGCGCTTCTCCAGCCTCCAGTCCCGACTCAAGTCCAAAGGGGTCTTAGAAAGGCCTACGACCTGGACTGAAACTTGAGCCTTGTCTGCAGGGGTGCTCCTCGTCATGCTGGGCCTGCCCCCCTTCCTTGTCCTGCTCCTGCTGATGGGCCGACAGCAGGAGCCTGGTCTCCGCAGCTTCCCGCCTCCGTTGCCCACCTGGCAGGACTTGTGGGAAACCAGAGTGTTCGGAGTCTACGTCCTCTGGGTTTTCCTGCAGGCTCTGCTCTACATGCTGCCGGTTGGGAAGGTGAGTTCGGGGCTGCGCGCTGGGGCCTCCCCTCCTCAGCGGGGGAGCTCCCGGGTTCCAGGGGCCTCGGTCCGTTTCTCTGTTTCTTTAAAAAGATTTTTTTGTTTATTTTCTAGAGAGAGGGGGAGACACAGAGTATGAGCAGGGGAGGGACAGAAAGAGAGAGACACAGAATCCTAAGCAGGCTCCAGGCTCTGAGCTGTCAGCACAGAGCCTGATGCAGGGCTTGAACTCTTGAACTGAGAGATCATGACCTGAGCCGAAGCTGGGTGCTCAACCGACCAAGCCCCCCACGCATCCCCACTCTTCTTTTTAATGCACTGAGTTTCTAATTTGCCTGTTTTGAAAAAAAATTTGTTGAGGAACATTTGAGTTCTCTTCAGATTTGTGCAAACGTCTTTTAAATTTGTCCTTGGTGTAAGTGTAGTTTTTTTTCTTTTTTACTAGAATGTTTTACTTGGATATATTTAAAGGAGCGGGAGATTCTCAAAGCAATAAACAATTCATTTAAAGATCTTATTCTTAGGGCATCGCAAGTTTACTGATGCCTGTAAACCAAAGGACCAGGCGCAGTGAGTCCCAGCCATGAGGGATCAGGGCCTCGGGCCGGGTGCTTTGCACTCTCTCTCACCAAAATGTCCACGGTGTGACGCCCACTTTGGTGTGAAGCTTCAGGCATTTCTTTAATGGGGTTTTTCAGCACACTCACGCCTCCAAGTTCAGTTAGGCGAGCCTACCCGAACTAGGTAATATTTAACCAAAAGCAGTTTCAAAGGTTAAAGATTTTATATACAACGTACGTTTTCATGTATTTGCCGATGGCAGCCCAACTCGGAATTTGTCGGCTACCTGTATAGATAAGGATCATTTAGGGGCCGTTCAAAATGAGCATGTGGGTTTGGCTAACCCTGTGATTTTCACCAGGTGTTGCCTTTTTCCTGGGTCCCCTTCTGTAACTAAAGAAAGGGAGAGGAGTCCAGCTTGGGACAAATGACACCGAGTTTGTGTTTTTTATACATACGTATTTTAAAGGTTGTTTTCGGTTTTGTTTTTTTTTTTATACTCTAAAAAAATTTTTTTTAGTTGTTTATTGAGAGAGAGAGGGAGAGGGAGTCCTAAACAGGGTCTGCACTGTCAGCACAGCCTGACGCGGGGCTTGAACTCGCAAACCGTGAGATCATGACCTGAGCCGAAATCAAGAGTTGGACACTTAACCCAGGCCACCCAGGTGCCTCTCATGTTGTATATTTAAAATAAATTGCAACAGGGGTGCCTGGGTGGCTCAGTCGGTTGAGCCTCCGACTTCGGCTCAGGTCAGATCTCACGTTTGTGGGTTCAAGCCCCATGTCAGGCTCTGTGCTGACAGTTAGCTCAGAGCCTGGAGCCTGCTTCCGGATCTGTGTCTCCTTCTCTCTCTGATCCTCCCCCTCTCATGCTCTGTCTCTCTCTGTATCAAAAATAAATAAAATTAAAAAAAAATAGATTGCGACATTTCTGAATAGTTATTTTGGGGAGTGAACTGTGGCTGCCATCAGGCAAATGGACGTTTTATTTTGAATCATCTGGTCGGATGCACGTGTCCATGAGTCTTATGTGGGTGTGCTGTGCGTGACTGCCGATGAAGAGACGCTCCTTGCACGTGACGTGCTCCCTGTGTCTTGGAGAGAAAGAATCACATGGAATGGTGACTGAGCGTACTCGGGGACGCATCTTTGCGTGGTGCGCGGGCTGTGCCCCGTTTTCTAAGTGCTGGGAAGTCTCTAAAGACTTTTGAGTGAGAGATGGACGAGATCATAGATGTCTTTAAGTGTGTGGAGCTGGCAGTGGCACCCGGGGTGGTGGGGGAGGGTGGCTGTTCCCACTGTCACTTGTGTGCTGTGGAGACGTTCTGGGGGTGGAGCTGCCTCACCGGAGGGTGGGTGCCATCAAGACGTCTGCCACTCGCTGCTGCCGTCCCTGCGCAGGGGCCTGGTCCTCCCTGGGCATGCTGGAATTGACAACGGTGTATGACTCGAGGCTTTTTAAAGTTTTAAGTGAAAAAAACCTTTTTCTTTTTAAGGTTGTGGAAGGAATGCCTCTTGCTGATGGAAGGAGGCTCAAGTACAGATTGAATGGTGAGTCGGTGTTTTTCATGTTCCAGTCACCCCCGCCCGTGGGAGCGGGTCTAGTTGAGCGGGTACCGTGCGGGTGCGGAGACGGCGCCCTGGGTGCTTCTCCCTGGCACACGCTTTATTTTCCTGGTACGGTTGTCACTCCTTGTGTTTGTGCTTTACTGTCGTGGGTCGCCACCATGGACTGGGAGTCCTGTTCTGGCTTCCGGGCCCCCCCCCCCCCCACTCCTGGCCTCTGGTGCCACCTGGCTGCATCCACAGTGCTCTTCCTGAGAAACTCCCCAAAGTGTCCTGCAGCTGCATCATCCCTGTCATGTCTCTGCTCAGAGAAGCCTTTTCTCTCCTTTTTAATATTCTTTTTAGTTCTTGTTTTTAATTTTAGTTTAATTGCAGGGTAGATAGCATCTGGTGTTCCGTTGGTCTCGACATGCGCTGTGGTGACTCCACCCTCACCTTCTGTCCCTGTCACCCAGTTTGTGAGCCCCCCGACAGCCCCGGGCTGGGGACGTTGGTCAGGGGTCCCTGGGGACCCCTGGTGCCGGTCAGGAGGCTGGCCTGCGGGAGGCTTGTCAGCTGTTAGCACCTGATGGGTGGTGTGGTTCTGGGCGTCCCAGGAGTGCGAGCAGGGGGAGGAGTGGGGGGTCAGTGGTGCTGCGGGAAGACTTCTTCAGGCGCGGCTGCCCTGCTCTTAGGAGACTTCTCCCTGAAGGGCTTTCCCTGTAACTGGGCTGGGTGGGCTGTCTTCCTTGTCTTGGGAATTACATCATACATTCTAATTCTTGGCCTTTTTAATCCTATCACTAAAAAAGAAGTTTATTTTTGAGAAAGAGACAGAGCATGAGTAAGGGAGAGGCAGAGAGAGAGAGAGAGAGACAGACAGAATCTGAAGCAGGCTGCAGGCTCTGAGCTGTCAGCACAGAGCTGGACACGGGGCTTGAACTCACAATCCATGAGATCATGACCTGAGCCAAAGTTGGATGCTTAACTGACTGAGCCCCATGGCACCCCGATCCTGTCACTTTTTACCTTTCTAACTGTGGACACTTTTTTCTGTGACTTACCCTGTGCCTGCTCTTTATGAAGTCCTTCTGCTGGGTCCTGAAGGGCTGCTGAGGGTCCTATGGGTGCCTTTCACGTGGCATGTATAGCATTGAACCTAGCTCGGTGCCTGACCTGCGGTTGCTACTGTCAGACATTTATGAACTTGCCGGACTTGCTGTCGTTAGAACCAGGCTGCCCGTAGCACCTGCTGGACCGAGTGAGAATGGTGGGGATCTCTGTGGGGTTCTCTATGGGCACAGATGTCCTTCTTTTCTAAGAGGTTGTGCTTTCTGTTTCTGCTGCCCCGTGAGGGCACGGCCCGCTCTGAGGGGGTGCCAAGCGGGTGGCACCCTGTGAGACCAGCTGCGTGATCCCTCTCTTTCAGATTCCAGATCCCCATCTGGTTCCTTTGGGGCCGGTGTCTCTCCATCCCCGTTCATGAGATTTTACCCCTGAAACCAGGAAGAGCCCAGGACCCTGCGAAGGGTCATACTTAAGGCACGTGTGCCCAGGGCAGGAAGCTGGTCTGCCCGCTGCTCTTTTTCTTTCAGTTTCATAGATTTTACGAGAGTAAACAAATGGTTTAAAAAGCTGAAGGAAAAGTTGAAACCATTCAGAGTTCTACCCTCAGGATGGAACCTGGCATGCATGGGCGCAGGCGGATTCTGACGATAGCCCAGAGACTGCGCTCAGGAGCCGTAGCCGCCTCTTTTCCGTTTGCTTGTTGGTGGAGTGTGACCGCTCTTGGGGGCGCTCACGCTGGGCGCACGACTTCTGCTTTGGCTCATGGCAGCGGTGGGCCGGCCACACACCAGCCTAAGTGGGGCCATGGGGTCGGGAGTTGGTCAGTGTGCGCTGGCTCCTCTGGGGGGCAGGGTCCTGGGGTCTGTGTTCCGGGAGGTGGGATGTGCCTGGCTCTTCTGGGTCTGTCGTGGATACGGAGTTTCAGGTAGAAGTATGTACACTTGGTGTGGGTCGGGCACAGCTCTGCCACTGATTTGGCCCGAGGGTTAGGATTATGTGTGTTTTGAGGTTCGTCTCTGCTGTTTAGTAGTGAATTTCTGTGCACTGCTAGCTTTGTTTCAATGAAAAGCTATATTGATCGTTCATAATGAAAAAGAATAGCATCTAAACTATTAAAATGTTTGAAAACCTGTGGTGCCCAGGGCTCAGTAGGTTAAGCATCCAACTCTTAGCTCAGGTCATGAGCTCACGGTTTTGTGGGTTCAAATCTCACATTGGGCTCTGAGCTGGGCGCAGAGCTTGCTTGGGACTGCCCTTCCCTCTGCCCCTCCCCCATTCGCCCTGTCTTTCAAAATAAATAAACTTAAAAAAAACTCGAGAATACTGTTAGACCCATATGACGGCCTGGTGTCTATATAGGAGACTGGGTGTTGCCTGCGCGTGTTCTGAGCCTGAGCTGTGCCCGTGAGCTCGGAAACTATAATGTCACAGGGTTTTGTCAGGATATACATCTGAAGAAGCCCGGGTTTCACATGCATGTTTTCCTTTTCTTTTAAGGGTTCTATGCTTTCCTCCTGACATCCGCAGCGGTGGGGACAGCTGTGTACTGGGGCGTGGACCTGCACTACGTGTACAGACACTTCCTGCAGTTCGCACTGGCCGCTGTCGCCTTCGCCCTGGGCCTGAGCGTCTACCTAGCGGTGCGGGCGTCGAGGGTGCCTCCCAGTGCCCTGGCCCCCGCCAGCTCCGGTGAGCGCCCTGTCCCCAGCTCCCAGCCTCCCAGCACCCCGTGCACCCCCAGGCTCCTAGCGCCCCCTGTGCCACCAGCCTCCTAGTACCCTGCCCCCAGCTCCCAGCCTCCCAGTGCCCCGCCCATGCCAGCTCCAGTGAGTGCCCTTAGCACCAGCTCCTGCTCCCAGTGCCCTGACCTCTAGCTCCCAGCCTCCCATTTCCCCACCCCCAGCTCACATTTTCCTCCCCCTGCCCCGCCAGCTCCGTGAGCACCCTGCCCCCCAGCTCCCAGTCTCCCAGTGCCCTGGTGCCCCACTCCCCACCCCCCCAGCTCACAGCCAGGAGGGCAGGAAGGAATACTTGGATGGAGAAAAGATGGGAAGGAAGATACACTTAAAGGGAAAAGAATTTATTTGCTATATTTCTACTTTCCTATTTGTCTCTGTTCCTTCTTCACTTGATGACAGTTCATTTTAATGACTTCTTTATTCTAGTAACTGATGTTTTAGTAACTTAGCATCGCTGTTTATGATGATTTTCTTTTTTGGTCATCCTTAAAAAACCCCAAAATAACAGATTTAAAATCAGTTGATTCTGACCTTTAAATATTCAAACATTTTAAAACCTCAGGTTGTTTATTTAAAAAAATGGTGAGTCTACATTTAAAAGAAAAGCTCCAGTTCCCTTAAGATCAGGGCACCTGGCCCGAGGGGTCTCTCTGCTTCTAGACAGGGTGGCCCCCTCCAGCCTCCTCAGTCCCACCGCAGGTGCCTGCCAGGCTCCCTGAGGCTGAATTGGGACCCTGGACAGTAGATACAGGGATTATGTTAAAGCCTCCTAATTGCTGTACTGTTTGGATAAGAACTTTTCCCTTTGCAGGAAATGCCATCTATGATTTCTTCATTGGCCGTGAATTGAATCCTCGGATCGGTACTTTTGACCTCAAATACTTTTGTGAATTGCGCCCAGGATTGATTGGATGGGTATGTCTTCTTTGTTTTTAATTCTAGTTCAGGAGTACAGATTAGTCTTAGGTTTTGGAAAGATGTTAGACAACTTAAAGTAAGTGGGGGCGGCATTTTTTGGGAACAATTACAGCTTTCCGTAAATGTGTATCTCGGGTATTTTTGTTCTCATAAGCAGAGTGCACAGGGTTGCGATGTCGTGTTCCCGGCCATTAAAGATGGAGAGTTTTATTTTGCTTGTATCAGTACGTTTATGCAGGAACACGATCATGCAGGTGGATTCACATAAGAAAAAACGCATTTCCCCTGTCTTTTAAAAGAAAAGGAACGAATTTTGACCCAATCGTAGACATGTGGGAGGGCGGTAGACACAGGGTAGACCTCGCGGTCTCCCCGTGCGCGCGTCAGGCCCTCGGGTTCCCGCTGTCCCGGTGGTAGTAGCCGAATGCGCAGGCCTGCTTTCCACTCCCGCTTCTCTGCCATCGGGCCCTCGTTCCACCGGCGGACGCAGAGCCGGCCACGGAGCTCTGGCCAGCGCGCCGGGGAGGTGACCGAGAGTCCTTCCGGAGCGCCGTTCCTTGGTTCCTGGTGTTGGTGTCACCCCTGCAGGTTGCCGCGTGGCGAGGTGACTGTCTCCCACTGTCGTTGCTAAGGGTCTGGGGAGGCACTTGAGACACGCTTGCTCCTTTTCTTGTAGGTGGTGGTGAACCTGGCGATGCTTCTGGCTGAAGTGAAGCTGCAGAAACGAGCTGCCCCATCCTTGGCGATGATTTTGGTTAACGGTTTCCAGCTCCTGTACGTGGTGGACGCTCTTTGGAACGAGGTAACTCATCGCAGGGGCAGAGGCCCTGGAGGCCCGGCGGGCTGAGTGCGGGGGTCCGACTCGGGGGCGGGGGGCGCCCGTCCACACGGCGCAGCGAGTGCTGACACAGGGTGAGTGTCCGCATCCGCTGCTCCTTGGTGTGAAGTATTTAACATCTGTGCATGTGTCCAATCCTAGAAATAAACCTTAATTTCTTAATTCCTGTGTCCAGTGAAAGTGGGCAGATAGGTCGTCATGGGGTTAGGGTCCTGCCCTGGGGACTGTCAGGAGGCAGCGTGTTCTTACATAGCAAAGGTGGCTTGCTGGTGCTTCAGAACATTCAGAGAGCTCCCGTCAGGTGCATGTGATGTGAGGTGTCCTGATAATCGGGAAAACTGGCCCAAGTAAAGCAGAGCTCCTAACACGTGGCTTTACTCACGTGTCAGGGAATTGTCGGTGTTTTTTGGGGGCGCCTAGGTGGCTCAGATGGTTTAGCGTCCAGCTTTACTCAGGTCATGAGCTCACAGTTCATGAGTTCGAGCCCGGCATCGGGCTCTGTGCTGACAGCATGGAGCCTGCAGCCTGCTTCGGATTCTGTGTCTTTCTCTCTCCCTGCCCCTCCCGTCCCCTGCTTGTGCCTGCTCTCTCTCTCTCTCTCTCTCTCAAACATAAAACATTAAAGAAAAAAAGTAATCAGTGTTTTCTAGTCCTTGAAGACTGGCTTGTGTTTTCCTAATCTTTGTTTCAACTGAACATAGTCCCTTTAAAAATAATGTATTTTACACTCACTTTATCAGTTTCCTCTTACCTATGCCTCTAGGTTTCAAGTTGTTTCCTTTCAGTTTTAAAAACAAAGTTGGGGGACTCCTGAGTGGCTCAGTTGATTAAGCGACTAATTCTTGATTTCGGCTCAGGTTGTGATCTCACAGTTCGTGAGTTTGAGCCTCTCATCGGGCTCTGCGCTGACAGCGGGGAGCCTGGTTGGGATTCTCTCTTGCCCTCTCCCTCCCTCTCTCAAAATAAACTTAAAAAAATAAAAACAGTGTTGGCGTCACCATGTCACCACGTCCCAGAGTCAGTCTTCACGACAGCGTGTTGACACGTTGAGTCAGAGGCTGGGTCAACGCGCTGGGTTGCAGGGTCGCTCAGCGTGACTTGGGAAGCGTCACGTTGCTGTTTCTTTAATCTGCTGCTTGTGCGGTCATTCAGGGCCTCTCGGGGTAAACAGCCCTCAGCAATGAGTGGCCAAGTTATGGGCTTTGTGTGCTGCAGGCCCATGGGTGCCCAGCCCAGAAGGTTCCAGGTGCAGTCAGCGGCTCCCGGGATGCGGCCACCTTCCATCTCAGGAGCCAGGGTCACTTGGCTCTTGCCCAAGCGTCACAGAGGCTTCTCTTGACACACCTTTCCCGTGGCTTTTCCGCACTTCTGGCTGCTCTTCCTTCTAGCTCGCGGTCATGTGGCCTAGTCACTGTGGCCCCAGCTGGAAAATCACCAGTTCCAGAGAGTTGGCCAAACAGTTATTTGTTTTTAAGTTCTGGAGTCGGGGGTGGTTTTTCCTGTGTGTGGTCAGTGCCCCTGCCTTCTGGACAAGGGGCTTCACTTGTTGATTTTCTCTGGCATCTGGCTGTGGTTGAGCAGCGAGTGAGGCCGCCCCAAGGGAACGGAGGACAGTAATTAGAAGTGACGCCACGTCCTTGCCTCTGTCCTGTGTGCCGGGCCACCCAGGAAATCGGGTGGCCGTCGTGGGAGCCTGTGTGCATGGGGTTGGTGCTTGAGTGTGGCCTGAGGGCCCAGTGGCAACTTTGGTTTTCTGTTCTGTTGTCTATTTGCTTGCTTTCTGGAAGAAAGTAGTCTTTGGAGTTACCACCTTTTCCTTTCACCTGGGACCTGGAGCCCTCATAGAGCCCGTGCCCTGCTTTTCCTGCATTGGCCGTGTGGCCCAGGGTCCGAGATAGTTAAGAGATTCCCTTGGGCCGGCCCCACATCTGGAGTCCGGCCTGCAGGTGTCTGGGCCCTGCGGTGATCTGGTGGCTTGTGCGCGGGCCAAACCCTGGTCCTGCGTCATCAGCGGAGGGGGAGGCAGGGGCGCTCTGTGTGGAAGGCGACGTGAGAGCCAGATCGTGATCAGAAGGGAGATGGGCGCTCGTGGGATTGGCACAGGGCAGCTGTCGCTCCTTTGGCAAACACCGAAAATGCTTACCGTGTAGCGGGCTAGCGGGCAACAGGATGAAGACATGGGGTCCCTGTCAGTGAGGACACACCACGCCCACCATGAGCCTGTGAGCAGGTGTGGCATCCAACAAGCGCCTCGTCTGGGGGCGTCAGGGGAGGCAGCTGGGGGGAGGCCGAGGTCGGAGAACAGCCTGGGCGCAGGAAGGACGCATGAGAGGCATTTCGGACACACGTCATTCCAGATTGCAGGTGAGAGGGTACTGTGAGTGGAGATGGAGGTGGCAGAGTGACCTGGTGAGGGACTTGGGCCCAGGAACCAGACCCCTCCCCGCTTGTGAAACTTCCAGCACCTGTGCCCTCCCATCACCCTGTGTCCATCTGACTGTGAACCGGTACTTTGTTTGAACAGTTGAAACAGAAGTTTTAATTCCCCAAGTGTTTTGTTGTTGAGAGAGAGAGAGAGAGAGAACGTGGGGGTGAGGGGCAGAGGGAGGGAGAGAGAGAATCCCAAGCAGGCTCCATGCTATCAGCGCAGAGCCTGATGTGGGGCTTGATCCCACGATCCTGGGATCATGACCTGAGCTGAAATCAAGAGTCAACAGACTGAGCCCCACAGGCGTCCCCTCCCTGTCCCCCAACGTTCTTAAAAATTATCTCCCCCCTTCCCAATAGGAAGCATTGTTGACAACCATGGACATCACCTATGACGGGTTTGGCTTCATGCTGGCATTTGGAGACCTCGTGTGGGTTCCCTTCGTCTACAGCTTGCAAGCCTATTACCTGGTCGGCCACCCAAATGATGTGTCATGGCTGATGGCTTCTCTGATTATTGCCCTGAAGCGTGAGTACTGATTTCCGTGTCTGTGTGTCATATACAGAGTCTTGCGCTATTGGATGTACGTATTCACAACGTGCCCTTGGTGAAGACTCCTGTCTTGCAGAGAGAACGGATGCTTCGTTCTTGGGGTGGTTTTTTTGCTGGGCACCTCGAAGAGGAGGAGGCTTGGGCCTGCCCTCAGACACGGGGTGAGGCGTGCGAGCACAGGTGGGGACCTGCCGCCCAGCACGGTTGTGTCGAAGGCAGACAGAACTTGTCTCTGGGAAAGAGCAGTCAGAGAGGACTCAGTGGAGGAGGGTGATCAGAACTGTAGTGGGTAAAGTGGGGTCAGGTGACTGGCCCGGGGATGGGGGGAAGAGGCGGGAGGGCAGCCTGGCTGGAGCCAAGGAGCATCGCGGGCGGTAATGGGCCAGTGTCTGTTAAATGGCTCCAGCAGGGACAGCGCAGGAAAAATGGTGAACTTCAGACATAGCGAGTTGCTGCTCTGGTTGGTGTCCAGGTAAAAGAGGAAGTTCAAGGCAAGAGTAAAATTCAGGTTCAGTTTCACTGTTGGTTCAGCTTCTGCTGACCAGGCCTGCGTGTCACTCAGGATGGTCCACGTAGTGTGCAGGTCAGCCACAGATGGGGCGTCGCTCCCCACAGTGCACCCCACAGGCACTGACAGGAGGGCTGATGGTCACTGGTCAGTCAGGGCCTCTTAGTCAGACATTTTGGAATCTGGATAGAAGCAGTTGGCGTTCAGGTTCTGGCCTGGACTCTGGTCCAGGTCGCGTCCATATTCTGGCCCGCGGGTGTGACAGCGGCAGCTCCGCGTCTTCATTACCGGAGCCGGAGTATCGCTCATTTGTGGGTGGCCCTGACTCAGTTTTGTGTCCACAGGTGGGTGGGAACAGTGGTGCAGTGGTGACATTTCAGGCCACTCCTCTTGACGTTCTGAGGTGGAGGGGTTTGACATGGTCTTCAAAAATGTTTACTTATGTTGAGAAAGCAGAGGAGGGGCAGAGAGACACGGGGAGACAGAGAATCCCTGACGTGGGGCTCCATCCCACAGACCGTGAGGTCATGACGTGAGTGGAGATCAAGAGTCGGACGCTTAACTGACTGAGCCTCCCAGGTGTCCCTTAATCGTTTTTAAGAAATCAAGATATTCTCCATTGGAAATTTCCTCAAAAGCACAGAAATAACTCCTAAGTGAGGTTACTGAAAGATTAAATTGTTAACATGAGATTTTAAAAACATTGCAGTTTGTGGATATATAATCTTCCGATGTGCAAATTCTCAGAAAAACTCATTCCGGAAAAATCCCACAGATCCAAAGCTCGCACGTAAGTATTGGATTATGTTTATGATATTTACGTTATGTAAGGATTTTCTGTCTAGAGATGATTATAAATGTGTTCTTATTTTCATCTAGACTTAAAAACCATTCCTACTTCCACGGGAAAGAACCTCCTGGTGTCTGGATGGTGGGGCCTTGTTCGCCACCCCAATTACCTGGGCGACCTCCTCATGGCGCTGGCGTGGTCCCTCCCCTGTGGTGAGCACGGTGGGGTCGGCCCCTGGGGGATCCTGCGGCGCGCTCTGGGGGCTGGGGCAGCGGGGACGACGTCACTCACGCTTGTGCTGTGACGCAGGTTTCCGTCACGCCCTGCCCTACTTCTACGTGGTCTACTTTGCCGTCCTGCTGGTGCACCGGGAGGCGCGCGACGAGCGCCACTGCCGCCGGCGGTACGGCCTGGCCTGGGAGCAGTACTGCCGGCAGGTGCCGCACCGCATCCTGCCCCACGTGTACTAGCGCCCCGCCCCTGCGCCCAGCCTTCCCCGTGCACAGCCCGGAGAAGATTCCAGAGCCAGTCCTCATCCCTTGCACTGACGGGATCCGAGTTTTCTTTCTGAGTCCAGACTGTGGGGCCCGGCGGTCTTCACACAGCCACGCTTGTGGTCACTCAGTCTAACACCTGACGCAGGAGCAGGCGTTGTTGGGATTTGTACTGGGAAATGGGCCGTCCTTGAAATTCTGGGAACACAAGGTGTACACGTGCACGGAGGAGAATCCCGGTGACGTCCGCGGGTCTCGAGGACTTTTCCAGCTGTGATTTTGTTTTGTCCTCGTGTTTAAGTGAGGCCAGCCACCCCATCGAGCCCCATCCACGTCTCTGAAGAGAATCTGCACCCATTGGCTTTTGAATCACATCATTCACTGGCGGTGGGGTTGACGGTGGACTCGGGTCCCGCGTCCAGTGCTCTCTGAGCAGGGACGGGGCCGTTCGCAGATGCCGACGGAGGCCCTTGGCGGTTCCCTCACCCTCAGCTTTTGCAGCCGTGCTGGAAAGTGTAAGTACATAGATTTTATGTAATATATGGGGACCACAGAGTTTTCTGTACAGTATTTTGAATGTGAAATAAGCGTTAGGACTAAGTATCTTTTTAACGAAAACATTTGCAGTATTTTAAATTAAATTAAAAATTGTGAAACCATTAGAATTCACTTAACGTTGTGTAAAAGATGCTGGTAAGGCCGAGGAAGGCTGTTTTCCTCAACCCAGGGCTGGCGGATTTCGCTTTGCTACCTCACATGCAGGTGTCTGTTTTGCCTTTATAAACTGTTGCAAATAGGGGAAAAAATTGAATATATATTTTTGGAGTAACAGCACTATTTAAACATTTTTACACAGATTGGTTTTTGAAAACTTGCCATTTCAGGCTAATATTTTTGTATGTTTTTGACTTTTTTAAGATAAAACTGGTGAGGCCATGCTGTTTGTACTGTATTCCACACGTCCCTTCTCCAAGCACTCCTGGCAGGCAAGGAGGCGCGGCGTCTTTAAAAGCCTGTTTATCCACAAATAATTTAAGGGAGGAGTCTCTTTAGTGCAGTTTTAGTTTACTTTAATAGATGTGCGTAGGGCGGCCGGCGCCGGGAAGCTCTGCTTGGTGTTGTCTGCTCATCAGTCATCCTGTGGCGGAGCAGCAGCCGTGCTGAAAGAGCGTGTTCCGAGCTCAGTCGTGCTCGGGGTCCTGACCCCGGGGGCTGACGGGAGTGGGTTTCGGACACGGATACAGCTTGTAGACGAGACACAGGGGCGTGGCCCTGGGCGCCGTGTGTGACTTTGCTGCCTTAGCGTGGTGGCGTTGGCGGCTCTGGCACCCTCGCCCTGTGGTCTTCCGGTGTGTTCGTCGTATGGACGTAAGCAAGCAGCTTTTGTTACGCTTTTCTCCTGTATCGGAAAGAGTGCCCCATCCTGTACTCGATTCGCCAGCGAAGCTTGGGGAGGAAGGAGGATATTTAAGTCTTTCTCTGGTTAAAAATGTAAAAAGAGCCTTTACCACAGTGCTGCAGTTTCTGGATATCAGCTAAGATTTGTTTTTAATTTGTTTTTGTTTTTGTTTTTCACATGTTTGGTAAGTTTTATAATGAAGTTTTTAAGTTGGAAATAAAGTTGGAAATAAAATAGATGTTGTCCTTCATGCTTCGGAGCCTCTTTCCCCTGCCTGTGACTCTGAGATCCTTGGGGCTGTTGCAGGAGCCCTCAGGTGACCCCCCCCCCCACCTGCATCGGGGCTCTCAGGCTGGAGTGCCAATTAGTGGCCATGCATTTAGTCCACGTTGTTTGAGGAAAGAGAAATGACCCAACCATTCAGGCTCCATCGCACTCCTGTGAGTTTGTCAGGGCTACGGAGGCATCGGGTAGATGGGAGTCGGACGGTGAAGCCATGAGACCACTTCTCTTCAAGGGAAGAAGTCTGCCATCGGGGGCCAGTCCTGGGCTCCACATGCGGCCAGGGAAAGTACTCCTGGGGACGCCCTCACGCCTTTCATCTTATGTGACTGTAGACAACACACCCTGCTATCTCCTAAGCAGAGACTGGCACCCGGCCAGGTCCCACCTGCTGTACCTGACATGCGCACCCCCTGGACCGCCCCCCACACTCCCCCGGCACGCACACTCCCCTGGACGCCCTCCCCC
>NC_043702.1:116318215-116332828 GCF_006229205.1 Suricata suricatta
GCACGCACACTCCCCTGGACCCCCTCCCCCCTGGACACCCCCCTCCCCTGGATGCCCCCTCCACACTATCCTGGCACGCGCACTTCCCCAGCACCTACAGTCACCTGGGATGGAGCAGCCAGAAGAACTCGCAGCAGACGCAGAGGGAGGACAGACCCCACGCACTGGCCAATCTGGCTGAACATGCAGGTGTTTCCATGGAGGGTGCTGAAATCATAAATCCTCTCAGAGACAAGTGGGTGGTTGGTGCACAGGTTTATTTCTCCTTTTTCTCGCACAGCAAGGCAACCCGCCTGGTGACCCAGTGACTTGGGGGTCTCTTCGTAGGTAAGTGCACGGAGGTCAGGAAGTCTGCAGGCAGGCCGGTGGTTAAAATTCTTGACCTCTCAGGTGTCTGATACACTGGGCACTCAAACGTGCAGCGCTGTGCGTCGGTCTGGTCCGAAGTCCTTGCTTGTTCGGTGGAAAGCTTAAGAAAAATCAATAGTGAGATTGCAAACCAGGAGCTCACATTTCCATGTGCTAGATTTGGGGGACAGCCAGACACGGAACACATGACTGGTTAGGGGTTCTGTGACCACACAGGGGGCTGTGGCTGGAGGACCAGTGTGACCGTTGACTCCAGAACCGTCCGGAGAAGGAACTGGATGGTGGTGGAGCGTCTGTTCCAGGTTCTAGCAACTTTCTGGGTTATTTTAAGTGTTTGCCACCCAGGTGCGCCTGGGGGACTCAGTCAGTTAAGCCCAGGCCATGATCTCGTGGTTCACAAGTTTGAGGAACGCATCGGGTCCTGACAGCTCGGAGCCTGGAGCCTGCTTCAGATTCTGTGTCTCCCTCTCTCTTTGCCCCTCCCCACTCTCAACAATAAATGTTAAAATTAAAAAAATATATATTTGCTGTCTCGCTGTCTAAAGTGTATCATGAAATGTCTCTCGTGAAACCACAGGGAATGGGGACAGGAAGGAATGGCTCGTGTCCCTGAGGGAAAGCCCAGAAGGCTGACTTCATGGAAAACACGCAGTTACCTTTGTTGGCAGGAAGTAGATGTCAGGAAAATGGTGACAGAGCTCATGAGGCAGCGAGTCATCTAGTATGTTTTGTTCCTGATTCCACCTTGCCCCCTCGATGAATAAACCAAAAACATGAACTCCGATGTGAGTGTGGTCCGTTCCCTGAGATGAAAGAGAGGTGGGTGAGTGGGTCCCTGGGCGGGGTGCTTCCTTTAACAGAAGCTCCATCTGGGGGGATGGTCATGGGGGAGACAGTGCTGCCCTCCAAGACCCCCCTCAACTCCTGAAACCAGCTCACCCCAACACAGAGGGGGGTCTCCCCATATCTGCTCCCCTGATGTGGTCTACTGTATAAACGGGGCCCAGGGAGGGGGTGACAGCAGTAACTAAGAACAAAATAGAGCCGTTATCACAATATACTGTGATAAAAGCCACATGAATGTGGCCACTCTCCCCCCAAGACATCCTGTAAAACATCCTCGTGCTGAGGGGACATGATGCAGCATTGGGCTACTGTCAACCTTCTGATACTGAGGCAGGAGGAGGATCCTGTGATCCCGACTGGTGACCACTGGCCACTGAAGCCACAGAAACCGTGGACAAGGGGTGCTGTGTTCCCACACCGGCCACCACACCAATGAACCCTGGAGACACTGTGCCGAGGGAAAGGGGCCAGTCCCAGGGAGAGACCCTGGAAGGGTTCCTGTCGCCAGATTTATAGGGATGGAAGGAGACGTGATTAGGACCCGCGGGTCGGGGCATGGATGGTCACGGGGACAGTGTCTCCGCTCTGGAGGTGGAGGGCGTCAGGGCTGTCCCACAGCATGGACGTGCTCAAGGCCACCCTAGTGTACACTTAGTGAAAAGAAGGGGCCTCAGGGGCTCCGTTGGTTAAGTGTCTGACTCTGGACTTTGGCTCAGGTCTCCATCTTGCAGTTTGTGAGCTCGAGCCCCGCATGGGGCGCTGCCCTGACCCTGCTGGGATTCTCTCCCTCTCCCTTTCTCTGGCCCTCCCTACTTGCATGCACGCTCTGGCTCTCTCAAAATAAACAAAAGGAAATAGTTGAAATGGCAAGTGTTACCTTATGTATATTTTGTCACTGTAAAAAGTGGGAAAAAGCAATAAAAATTTGCCTAAAACAGGCGTGGGGCAGGGGGACCAAGGATCCGTGCGCAGCTCTGGAACTGGCGTGGTGTGCGACCCCGGGGCGGCCGGGTGAGGGCTGGCGGGGGAAAGGGCCAGCTGCACTGTTACTCTGTCCAGTGTCTTCAGCATTCTGGTACCTTAAAGGCTCTCCTGACGGCGTTGAGGGTCCTGTGGACTGTGGAGAACTCGTCCTTGATGTCCGTGGTGTCCGAGACCACTCGGTGGGTAAATGTGAGGGCGTCGAGAGGGATTCCTTGGGACCGTCCGTAGTCTTGAAGCACAGTGGTAAGAAAGGCTTTGGGGAGAAACACGGCGGCCAGTTCCTTGCAAGTCTGGGGGAACCAGGAGTTCCGTACTCCCTCCTGGCAACTGCTTGGGGGCCCGGGGGCAACGAGAAGACCTGGGCACATCAGTCTTTCTCAAGACACGGCATACAAATGCTGGGAAGGGGAAGGCACATTTTCCTGAGGGGCTGCTAAGCTGTTGGCAGCCGGGTCTCCCTCTGGCTGTGTGGGGAAATGCAATGTGCAGGGGAGAAAAAGGAGACCCAGCCAGAGTGGAAAACAGAGCTAAGATATGAGGCGGCAGAGGACACGCGACCTCCTGAATCCAGCCATACCTGAAGCCACGCCTCCGGCCTTCTTTCCACTCTGTAACCTGCCCTGTTTTACACAAGCAGGTTTGGACTGCATCCCGTGCCTCAGCGCCAGCACTCCTACCCTGGCTCCTCGCCTTGTTACTCCACCCTGCACGACCTGCTGGGTTAGGAGCGTTACTCTGCTTCTGACTCATGTGATCCCTCTGCCCAGAATCCACCACACTGCGGACTGGGCAGCCAGACCTCTGCCGGCGGGAAGCATGGTGCTGTGTTGGTACCCGGCTGTGTCTTCACTTCTGCCCTCCTCCTGGTTCGGGCTTTTTTCTCTGATTTCCTCAGAACTTTTCCAGGCTTGAGAAGCCATGCCCGCCCCGGGCCGCCTCTGCGTGCCTCTTAGAGCTCCACAGCCACCAGGGGACAAGACCAACCTCTTTGTGCTCCTGGCGGCAGCCAGCACCCCTGGCCCCATCCCAGGGGCTCATGTGGCGGCATGCTGTCGAGCCCACGTCTCTGCTGAGCTCTAGCCCCCTTGAGCCCCTGCTCACTACCCACCATGCGGCCTTCTCCCAACGTCTCAGACTTGACAGGTGGCAGCCACCTCATGCCCATCATTTTGCTCCTCTCCCTGTGTCCTTCAGTGAGGGACATCAGCTGCCACCCAGCTCCCTGAGCCCGAGACCCGGTGCCTCCCTCTCCAACATGGGCCCAGATGGCTCTGCTCCCTCAGTGTCCTTCTGTGACTGTTCTTTCTCACCCTGTCCCTTCCAGGCTTCCACCAATTCCTGCCTGGAGAATAAAGCAGATGCTTGAGTGCCCAGCTCCTCCGTGTTTCGGAGTCACCTCAAGGGGCCCTCGCCTGAGAACAGGTCACGGCCCAGACGTCCGGGAGCCGGCCCTGCCCACCTCTCCCGCTCCATCCCACACCGTTCTCTCCTGCCTTCTGCCCGGGGCAAGTGCAGTCAGGAGAGGGTGGTCCTACTGTGGGGGGAGGTGGGGTGAGGAAGGGAAGTGGAGGGAGGGAGGAGAGACCCCCCCCCCCCAGTGTGTGGTCCCTGGAGGTGCAGGGCTTGGGCCTCCTGCCGAAGGGGAGGAGGGAGGCTGGGGGCGGGCATGAAGGTGCACAGGCTGGGTGGGGGCTGGCCCTATTCTCACACTCACCTTGCGGAAAGAAGAAAGCTGGGAGCCAGTATCGCTCAGGAAATCCTTCAAAGAAATCACTGGCTTTATCGTCGGAGCGTCTGGGGAGCTGGGTGGATGGCGGGACAGGCTGCTTCCAGGTGGTGACAAGCCTCACGTACCTGGAGGAGGCCGACCAGGGCCGGGGTCAGTGGCGCCGTCATCGCACACTTCACACGGCCAGGCGCCCCGCGGCCCCTCCTACCCTTTTCATCCCAAGCTCCCCACCTGGGACCCTCGTCTCAGCCTTCAGTGGAGACCGCTGTGGCTTTAAGGGGTGAGACCATACCTTGCTGGAAAGTAATGGGTTTGGGCCATGAGGGATGTTGTGGACTCTGAGAGGACAGAGGTAAGTGGCACCAACAGATTTTCTGGGTTCAAATCTCCATGCTTATAACTGCTGGTTGTGAAATGCTGGGCAAGCTACGCCCTGTCCTAGTGCCTCGTTCACTCATCTCTAAAATGAGGGTGGTGAACAATCAGGCCTACGGCATCTCACAGGGCTACTGTCAAGAGTTACGTGAGGATGTGTGACACACAGAGGCACTCCTTGAGTGTCAGCTGCTCTGGGGCCGTTCTAATGATTTTGATTTGTGTATTAAACACATTTAAAAATTACACGTAACTAATTCTTACTTCCTTTTGCACTTCCCCCTGCTGGTGTCCCAGGACAGAGTGTAGAATGACAGAAAGAGAAATGTACCAGGTCTGGTCCTATCCGTCCTCAACTGGAGGGACCATGGATGGACCCTGGCCATCTTGTGTCTCCAGGTCTCCCTCCTAGACTCAAGACAACAGTCCCTGTGCCCCCCACCCCTTATTTAATTCACATGTTGCTCTGAGAACCCGAAAGTCCAGCCGTATGAAATTACACGGTGAACTATTACACTCTAAGCAAAATTAAGGGAGAGATATAAAGCGGATTTCCTCCATACCGATGATGTATTGCAGAGTAAGCAATTTTGGCCCACGTGTTGAAGAAATTCACTCGCTGGATGAGATCATTAACCCAGGAACTCAGGGGCTTACAGGACTTGTAGGCGTGTTTCTGTTGGGATTTAGAGACAGGCACGTCACTTTTTAATTTAATTTAATTTTTTTCAGATTTGTCTTTGGGGTCATTGGAACATCTCTGCAAACTTTGGTAACAGACTCGCCAGGGAGTCTGGCAAATCAACAACTGGCAAATCAATATATGTGACACAGCACATGACCAGGATGAAGGATAAGAAATCATATGATTGTTTCAGTAAATGGAGAAAAAGCATTTGACAAAATTCAACATCCTCTCATGATAACAACTATCAACAAATTAGGTGTAGAAGGAATGTTGCTCAGTATAATAAAGGCCACATACGACAAGCCCATAGCTAACATCACACTGAATAGTGAAAGGTTAAAAGCCTCTTCCTCCTAAGATCAAGAACAAGACAAGGATGTCCACTCTCACCATTGCTATTCAACATAGTACAGAAAAGTCCTAGCCATAGTAATCAGGCAAGAAAAAGAAAAGTATAAAAATTGGGAAGGGAAAAGTAAAATTGTCTCTGTTTGTAGGTGATATCATCTTACATACAGAAAACCCTAAAGGGCACCTGGGGGGCTCGGTCAGTTGAGCATCTGACTTCGACTCAGGTCATGATCTCACTGTTCATGGGTTCGAGCCTTGTGCTGGTCTCTGTGCTGACAGCTTGGAGCCTGGAGCCTGCTTCACATTCTGTGTCTCCCTCTCTCTCTGACTCTCCCCCACTCATGCTCTTTCTCATTCTCTCAGAAATGAAAAACGTTAAAAAAAAATGAAAACCCTAAAGGTTCCAAAACACCTGTTAGAATAAATAAATTCAGTAAAATTGCAGGATACAAAATCAACACAGAAACTAGGTGCCTGGCTACACACTAACAACAAACCATCTGAAAGAGAAATCACAAAAGCAATCCTACCTACAATAGCATGACAAATAACAAAATACTTAGGACTAAATTTCAACAAGGAGGTAAAAGCCTGTACACTAAAATGTATATAAAATTGGGGAAAGACCTTGAGGAAGACACAAATAAATGGGAAGAGTTCTTGTCTTCTTGGATGGGAAGAATATTGTGAAAAATTCTTTTTACAGAAAAATCTGTAGAAAGTGATCTACAGGTTCAATACATTCCTAATCAAAATTCCCATGGCATTTTTCACAGAAATAGAAAACAATCCTAAAATTTGTATGGAACTACAAAGGACCCCAAATAGCCAAAGCAGTTCTGAAAAGGAACATCACAGCTGGAGGCGCCATGCTCCCCTGACTTTAAGGTTTCTCACAAAGTTGTAGTACTAGAAACAATATGATACTGGCATAAAAACAGGCACATAAACCAGTGCAACAGAAGAGAGAGCCCAGACGTAAACCCAGGCATATGTGGTCAGCTAATTTTTGACAAGGTGCCAAGAACACAGATTGGGGGAAAGAACAGTCTCTTCAACAAGTGAGGTTCGGGGCACCTGCGTGGCTCGGTTAAGCGTCTGACTTCGGCTCAGGTCATGATCTCCTCCTCCTCAAGTCTGAGCCCTGCGTCAGGCTCTGTGCTGACAGCTCAGGGCCTGGGGTCTGTTTTGGATTCCGTGTCTCCCTCTCTGTCTCTGCTCCTCCCCCGCTTGTGTTCTGTCTCTCTCTCGAAAAAGAATAAGCATTAAAAAAAAAAATGAAGCTGGGAAAACTGGATATCCACAGGCAAAATAATGAAATTGGATCCCGATCTTTCACCACTCATGAAATTTAAGTAGAAAAGGACCTACAAACTTATGGCCAACTAATTTTCAATAAAGCAGGAAAGAATATCCAATGGAAAAAATATTTTTGCATTTCAATAGGACTAGCTTTATTATTATATTATTATTATTTTAAACAAAACAAATGCAGATTATGTACCAAGAAATGGACATGACCTGGTACTTACAAAGGAGCTGCTGCTGTGTTATAAATGAAAACAGAACATTAGGGGAAAAATAAGATGTCAGGTGCTGTCTGTCTGGATAATCTGGAGACGCAAGTTAACTGAAAGAAGGCGCTGTGCCAAGCCATCAGCAGGAACAGAAAATGAAACTACCAGCAGTTGCTTTTCCAGAGAACTATGTGCTGGCAGCAGGGAACGGGCATCAACTCACGGTCTTCTCATTTTCCCCATTTTCTATGATTTTCCTCTTCTTCTCATCTGTTTTCTTCTTGAAGATGTTATTTTGGTAAAACTGAAGCTCTTTGATGCTTTCACTAATGTCATCCAGCACCCTGGGAGAAGCAGCCTTCTTTGGTGCAAATTCATATTCTTCTGGATACCAGCGTCTGCACAGTTCTTTAACAGTGCTCACATAAATTATTCTATAATGAAGATGTTTCATTAACTGGGGCACGTATTTGTCAAGAAACTTCTTATCTGCATGAACTGAATTTCCTGAAAGGGGACAGAGCCCTGGAGGAGTCTGCTGTCGTACAAAGGACAGAAATTCATACTCAGCCTGCTGCCATGTCATTGTACTCTCCTTCACTGCCTTGGTTAGACCAGACTTCCCGTGATGCTCTTTACACCAATCTGACATGCTGTCCAGTAACTCCTCTGGCTGTTTTATAATCAGGTTAGGACCTTCAGCCAAAATGTTGAGATCAGAGTCAGTTATCAGACAGGCCATCTCAATAATCTGGTCCTTCTCAATGTCCAATCCTGTCATCTCCAGGTCCACCCAAACCATCCGCTGAGCCATGCTCTCCCCTGCCACCATGGCTGCGCTAGCCTCACGGGCACCCCATGCCCCGAACCGCCCGCGACACCCACCCGCACCTCGCAACAGCCGGGAGCCCAGGGAGCCACTTAGCACCCCCCGGCCCGAGCCACCGCAGCCCCAGCCTCCCCAGCCTCTTCAGCAAATGGTGCTGGGAAAACTAGACAGCAACATGCAGAAGAATGAACCTGGACCACTTCCTTATATACCATACACAAACGTAAATTCAAAATGGATGAAACACCTAAATGTAAGACAGAAATCCATCAGAATCCTAGAGGAGAAAGCAGGCAACAATCTCTTTGACCTCGGCCACAGCAACTTCTTAACACGTCTTCAGAGGCAAGGAAAACAAAAGCAAAAATGAATTATTGGGACCTCATCAAAATAAAAAGCTTCTGCACAGTGAAAGAAGCAATCAACAAAACTAAAAGGCAACTGACAGAATGGGAGAAGATATTTGCAAATGACATATCAGATAAAGGGTTAGTATCCAAACTCTATAAAGAACTTATCAACACACCAAAAATAAATAATCCAGTGAAGAAATGGGCAGGAGACATGAATAGACACTTTCCCAGAGAAGACATCCAGATGGCCTACAGGCACATGAAAAAATGCTCAACATCATTATCATCAGAGAAATACAAATCAAAACCACGAGATACCACCTCACACCTGCAGAATGGCTAGAATTAACAACGCAGGCAATGATAGATATTGGGAAGGATATGGCGAAAGGGGAACACTTTTGCACTGTTGGTGGGAATGCAAAAGCTGTTCTGGAAAACAGTATGGAAATTTCTCAAAAAAATTAAAAATAGAACCATCTTATGACCCAGTAATTGCACTACTAGGTATTTATCCAGAGGATAAAAAAAACCAAACACTGATTTAAAGAGACATATGCCAAAGTATGGGAAGAGCCTCAATATTTATTGATAAATGGATAATTATATGGTTTATATATATGTATATATACACACACACACATGGATATATATATATAGATAAATATAATGGATACACACACACATATACATACACACATATACATAATGGAATATTACTTGGTGATCAAAAAGGATGGAACTAGAATGTATTATGCTAAGCAAGAAAAGTCAGAGAAGACAAGTATATGACTTCACTTATATGTGGAATTTAAGAAACAAAACATGAATATAGGGGAAGGGAAGGAAAAATAAGATAAAAACAGAGAGGAAGGGAGGCAAACCATAAGAGACTCTTAGATACAGAGAAGAAACTGAGGGGTGCTGCAGGGAAGTGTGTGGGGCTAGATGGGCGATGGGCACTGAGGAGGGCACTCGGGATGAGTGGTGGGTGCTGTTTGTAAGCTGTATGCTGATGAATCATGCTGAGTCGGTGTTGCCTAGTCCATCTTCTCCTCCTACAGCTTCTCCCAGATCTAACCCATGGCTGTGGCCTCCACAGTCTGGTCACCTCACTTAGCTCATGTTTCCAGGGTTCATCCACACCACGGGATGTCCGTGCTTTGTTCCTCTCACTGGCTAATGTTCTCCTGTATATGTTTGTGTTTCTATCTCGATGTTTATCTACCAAAATCTTGCTCTGTGGCCCATACTTCCATCCAGTTTTCTTCAGTAGCTGCTCCTGAAAGTGCTTCCAAACACTTAGATGTTCTGCATCCACATCAGGCTGTGGTCATCTGCCCTCAAAGAGCAGCTCTGTCTGTCTACTCCGTGAATGGCACCGCTGCCTACCTCAATGTCCAAGCCGGACATTTCTCCCTGGCCAGCATCAGCCCGGGTCCCTCTGGCAGGGAGCCGGACTCAGCCATGAGTGACTGTGCTGCTAGTGACCAATGGGGGCTGATTGTGTCATCCTGGCCTTGAACTCATGGGCATCCCCAGACCTGTCACAAGTTAGCCTCTCTGCTTCTCAGTTCCTGCATCTGTAAAGTCTCAGGGTGCTGGAGCATGGGGGCCCCGAGATCCTCTAGATCTTGAAACCTTGTCATTCTGACGGTGAGAAGTTCATGGACTCTGCATCTCAACCTTCCATTCCAGTTTGCACAAGTTGTCACTGCTTTCTGTGACTCCAGGTTTTGTGTGTAGGTTTTCTAAAACTTGAAATAGAATTTAGATAGCATAAGACTTACTCACTTAAATGGGTTTTAGTATATTCATCAACTTGTGGAACCATTACCACAATCAATTTCAGAACATTTTCATCCCTTGAAGACAAAACCCCACATTCCCTTTAGGATTCTCTCACCAGCCTCCCCCCACCTTCTCCCCAATCCTCAGCCTCAGGCAATGGCTCATCTACTTCGCAGTTGAGTGGAGTTTCCTATTCCAGACATTTCATGGAAGTGAAATAACATGTGGCCTTTCTGGACGGCCTGCTTTCACTTCCTGCAATGTTTCCGGGGGGTCATTCAGGCTGTAGTGTGTCTGTACTTCAGTCCTTTTGATGGCTGAAGAATGTTCTGCGGTAGAGACGTGCTTGTGTGTATCACATCTGCGTACCTATGACATTCTGTCCATTCGTCAGGAATGCTGGGGTGTTTTCTGTCTTACAAATCACACTGCCGTGCACATTCCTGGCAAGTTTTGTTTGAATTTCCCTCGGGTATATATCTGGAGTAGAAGTGCTGGGTCAGATGATGACTGTTTACCTTTCTGAGGCATTCACAGACCGTTTTCCAGAGCGGCCACACCATTTTACGTTCCCATCAAGCACGCAAGGACTCCAACTTTTCCACATCCCTGCAATGTTTGTTATTATCTGCCCTTTGGATACTACTCCTGGTGGGTGTGAAAATGTATCTCACTATGGTTTGGATTCACAATTTCCTGATAAATGATATTAAGCATCTTTTGATGTGCCTATATAGGTTTAAAAAAAACACGCTGTCAGAACTTCACAGCTGGTTTTATTCTTGTTCTAATACATTTTGTGCCTTTATGATTTGGTTTTCTGCTTAAAGCTATGGCCCAGTAATCATTCATCTTTCTGTTTTGCTTTTTTTTTAATTTAAAAGGACCATTCAGTGTTTTCCTGTCTATAAAAAAGCAGTATAGTGTCATCATCTAAGTATGAACATATAAAAAGGAGAAGGCAAGAACAGACTCACTCAGAATTCTATCACCCAGAGGAAACTTGTCATGTTTGTACATTCCCTTCCAGCCCTCTCTCTCCCCATCGATGGCTCTTCACAGAGCTGGTGCACCTTCTGTGTGGTGAAGCTGCCATGAACACTGCAGTAGTGAGGGCTTAGCTATTGATCCTGTTCACATTTCTGTCACCTAATCAATAAATGATCTTGTTGTACACGTGTTTGTGTTTAAAGACATCTTGATGGTATTGATTTATTAATACTGACTGATGGCCAGTAGCACCGTAACTCATGAGTGAACAAAACTTATCCAACACATGTATTTTCTCTGTAAAGCACATCACAATCTTCTGGGCAGGAACTCCACACAGCATTCCAGCATTGCCATTTTAAGCAGCAAAATCACCAACCAAAACACAAATATGAAAAATTTTGGCATTAAATAGATAATGAAGAGAGCACTTAACACTCAGCCAGAAGAAGAAGCTGGACCTCACTTGTTTGATCTCAGTGGGGAGTGTGCACAGGGGGGACTGAAATGTTTCACCACTTGGCACCTCTGTAAGTGACTCTCCAAGCATCAAGAGTAGTTGTAGGAGTTACAAATTAGTTTCAACAAGCAGCGAAGTTTGCAAAGACATAATCCATGAGTGGTGAGAAGTGATGTGCATAAGGGTTTTTGTGTGCAGTTTTGTCATCATCTTTGAGTTTCATCCTGTTGATGAGGCTGTGGCTCATTCACTTGCACGACTGTATTGTCCGTTGTAGAAATGTACCATGTGTTTATCCATTCTGTTGTGGGTGACACTTCGGAGCTGTTTTGAGTACTTTACTGTGACAAACGATGTTCTGAGTATCTTTGTACATGTCTCTTGATACCCATGTGCAAGGGTTTACATACTTACAAAGTTGAGATCAGACTGTGTATGCCATCTTGGATCTTAACAATTCTTCATTCACAAAACAACATTCTCTGAGATTCGGGAAGTTGTACAATTTTTTTTTTTTTACTGCTTTAGTGGCTACTCTAAAAACCACAGCATGCATACGTAATCTGTCCGAGTCTATGGGTCATTGTTAATTAGCCTCCTTCTTGATAATACAAGATCTAAAATTTCCATACACTCCCCAGGCCTGGCTTATCTGTTATTCTTGGTCTATCTACTTAAACTAGTCAACATCGTGTCCTGGTCTGAAAGCTGGACACTAAGCCTGATTTTTGTCGGGATTGATTTACTACTTACTTTCCTCCTTTCGCTCAGACTTTCCTTTCTCCTCTGCCTGAAGTATGTCAGTTAATTCCCATTATTAGCATTTGCTAATGATGAACTAACTCTCTGTTCTTTTCTTTTGGGCCTATTTTATTTCATCTTCAATTTAGAAACAAGAGTTTCATCTGTGCCGTTTTAGTGTAACATTTCATTTCTTCCAACTTACTGAAGATGCTGTCCTCACGCCTTTGAATGTTACTTTTCCCCTTGCTTCTTTTTAAGATTCTCCTTGGATTTTCTGCAGTTTGTGACCCTGTATCTATGTGCAAGTTTTTTTTTAAGACTTTATCTTGCTTGGGATTGAATTTCTCATGTCTGCTAATTCTGGAAAATTCTCAGCTCTTTCGATTACTGCCTCTGCTCTGTCTGCTCTCCTCTCCCTGAACCTCTCCCTGTCCAACTTCTCACTGTGCCCTCCAAATCCTATTGGCTCTTTCATATTTTCCATCTTTCAGTCTCTTTGGGGCTACATTCTGAATATGTTCTTCTGTTCCTTTCTCTGGCTTACTAATTCTCTTTTCAGCAATGTCCAATCTCCTGCCAAACCTATATATACTATTACATTCTATTTAGTGTAGTTTTCGTTTCTGGATTCTTATTCGAATTTGCTCTGTCATTTTTAACATTCTTCTTCCTTTAAAATATGTAGCTTATTTAAATATCTTTGTTTCTTTAAGCACAGGAAGTATTTTATTGTAATCTATATCTGATAATTCAAATGTCTGAAGTGTTTGGGTTAATCTGTACTATTTTATTATTTATTTATTAGTTTTTTGGATGTTTATTATTTATTTATTAGTTTTTTGGATGTTTATTAGTTTAGAAAGGGAGACAGAGAATGAGTGGGGGAGGGGCAGAGAGAGAGAGAGGGAGACACAGACTCTGAAGCAGGCTCCAGGGTCCCAGCTGTCAGCACAGAGCCCAACACATGACTCAAACCCATGAACATGAGATCATGACCTGAGCTGAAATCTGACACTTAACTGACTGAGCCACCCAGGTGCCTGTTCTATATTTTTGCTATGGTTCTCACTCACCGTCCTTGTGTTTATGTATGTTTGGCTATTTTTGCAAAATATGTGTGTAACTCCCTAGGGCTGAGGCAAAAGTCTCTTATCCCTGAGAGGCATTCTGATTGCATTTCCATGTGCCCTTCACACTAGACTTGGGCTGCAGCCACTTCCAGAGGAGCACCTGGAGTTTACCACAGCTCAGCGACAAGCTCTCTCATTTTAGCCCCGGCTCCCTACTTATTTTTAATCAAGGGTTTTTAGTTGCTTTCATTTATAAATTGGTCCAAATAACCCAGCTTGCTTTACTGGAAAAAGTAGCTTATGTTTTCTTTGGAAATATTTGAGATTTTAAATGAATTACATGACATGAGGAGACTTCTGGGGAAGAAGGTGGAACAGGAGGACACTACAGTCACCCCGTCCCACAGATACAACCAGGTGACCTCACATCAGTGTAGACAACCCAGAAAACAACCCAACGACTGGCAGGGTACACTCACCACAGCTCTGTGTAGAAGAGGCCACATCGAAAAGGACCAGAAGGGAGACACAGTTGGGAGCCAAACAGACTCTTGGTGGGAGCGAGAGGGATGGTGGGTGTAGAGGGGGAAGAGGAGGGGACCCCACCCCAGGTACCACAGGCAGGGATGGGGTACACAGGGAAGATGAATTCCCAGAACATGTGGCACTTGTGAATCCTTACAAATAGTCCTGGAGCTTTAAAAATCAGCAGCTTTGCTCTGAGAGGGCCAGAGGGCAAAAGAAACTGAGTCCCTGCCCTTAAAGAGACAGAACAACAAATAGCCTGTGGAGATTCAGTGCAGAAGCAGCAGTTTAAACACCCCTGGGGCGAATGAGAGGGGGATTTGTTTGCTAATCACAGAGCCTGTGTCTGTGTGTGTGTGTGTGTGTGTGTGTGTGTGCGCGCGCGCGCAGGCGCGCGCGCCTACAAGAACCAAGGTCCTCAGGTCACGCCCACAGGAACCTAGGAGCTAGCAAGCACCATCTCCCTCTCCCAGCCTAGACACACCTGAAGGAACCAAGGATGCTAACAGCGTGCCCTGTCCCCTCCAGCCCGTCATCTGCTGAACTCCCCCACAGCCCCCCAGAGACCATGCAGATTGCCAATACTGCATCCTGCAACCCTGCTCTTCTGCAGATCTGTCACCTTCAGCATGCCCTTGGCAGGAGCCAATCTAAGCAGCACCACAAACCTAGCAGTGTATGAGCAGCCCAGACGGGCCACAGCACTCCACAGTGAGTCCTGCCCTCTGGGGAGGGTAAGGTAACGTAGACACCAGTCTGACTGTGGTCCCAGTAGTGTCTGGGGGCAGACATCAGGTCTGACTGTAGCCCTAACCCCCAATAAAAATTTCTGCAGACAACACAGGGACAGTGCCCTGCCATTTGGAGCTACCGCATCTCTGGCAAATGCCTGGTCTGGTCTGCTGCAGCTCCAGATCGGCCCACTAAAGGCACAGGCACCAGACCCTGCCCACAGCAGGCAAGGAGAACCATTGCAGATGACTGGATGGAAG
>NC_043702.1:116332928-116335575 GCF_006229205.1 Suricata suricatta
CAGTAGAACTCCCCTATGATCCAGCAATAGCACTGCTAGGGATTTACCCAAAGGATACAGAAGTGCTGATGCATAGGAGCACATGTACCCCAATGTTCATAGCAGCACTTTCTATAATAGCCAAAACATGGAAAGGGCCTAAATGCCCATCACCTGATGAGTGGATCAAGAAGATGTGGTTTATATACACAATGGAGTATTACATGGCAATGAGAAAGAATGACATATGGCCATTCGTAGCAAAATGGATGGACCTCGAGGGTGTCATGCTAAGCGAAATAAGTCAGGCAGAGAAGGATGGATACCATATGTTTCCACTCATAGGTCTAACAGGAGAGACCTGGCAGGGGACCATGGGGAGAGGAAGGGGGAAAGAGAGTTGGGGAGAGTGATGGACACAAATCATTGAAAACTATTGAATACTGAAAACGAACCATGGACTGAAGGGGGAGGGGGAGGGTGGGAGTGGAGGTGATGGTCATGGTGGGGGGCACTTGTGGGAGAAGCACTGGGTGTTATATGGAAACCAATTTGATAATAAACTATTAAAAAAAATAAAAATAAAAGAGTTCATGACCACTAAATCAGCCCTACAGGAAATGATAAAGGGGATTCTGAGTGGAAAGGAAAGACCATAAGCAAGAGTAGAAAAAGCAGGAATCACAAAACAGGAAGAATAAGTATATATGCAAAAATCTATCAAGGGAGTCACAAAATAAAAGTAAAGTATGAGACCAGATACCTAAACCATGGGGAAGAGTAAAAATTTAGTGCCTTTACAATCGGTTCAAACTTAAGCAACCATCAACTTGATATAGACTCCTATATACATAAGACATTATATACAAACTGAATGTTAACCACAAATCAAAAACTGGTAACAGATATGCAAAGAAATAAAGAGAAAGGAATCCAAATATGTCACTAAAAAAAGCAGCAAATTTCTCAAAAGAAAGGAACAAAGAAGAACTATAAAAACAACCATAAAATGAGTGACAAAATGGCAATAAGTACATAATACCTATCAATAATTACTTTGAATGTAAATGGACTAATATTCCAATCAAAACACATAGGGTGACAGAAGGGATAGAAAAACAAGACCCATCTATATGCTGCCTACAGGAGACTCGTTTCATTCCCAAAGACACCTGCAGATTGAAAGTGAAGCGATGGAAAAGTCATTTATCACGCAAATGGAGTGAAAAGGAAGTCAGGGTAACAATTCTTATCAAATGGAATAGACTTTACAACAAACTCTGTAACAAGAGACAAAGAAGGACACTATATAAAAGGGGACAATCCTACAAGAAGATCTAACAACTGTAAATATTTATGCACCCAACATAGAAGCACCCAAATACATAAAGCAGCTAATAACAAACATGAGGGATACAACTGATAAGGATACAATAATAGTGGAAACTTTAGTACCCTGCTGACGTCAGTGGACAGATCATCCAAACAGAAAATCAACAAGAAACAGTGGCTTTGAAGGACACACTGGAGCAGATGATCTAACAGGTATATTCAGAACTTCCATCCAAAGTCAGCAGAATGAACACTGTTTTCAAGTACACATGGAGCATTCTCCAGACTAGATCACATATTCAGCCACAAAACAAGTCTCAACAAATTCAAAGATAGAAGTCCCATAGCATGGATCTCTTCTGACCACAACTCTATGAAACTAAAAGTCAACAAGAAAAAATCTGGAAAGAACACAAATACATGGAGGTTAAATACACACTACTAAACAATAAATGGATCGACAAAGAAATCAAAGAGGAAATTAAAAAAACACACGGAGACAAATGGAAATGAAAATATAAGGGTCCCAAGTCTTTGGGATGCAGCAGAGTCTGTTTTAAGAGGGAAGTTTATAGCAACACAGGGCTACCACAAGCAGCAAGAAAAATCTCAAACAATGTAACCTTACACCTAATGAGGCTAGAAAAAGAATAAAACCAAAAAGCAGAAGAGGGAAAGAAATTAGAGCAGACATAAATGAAACAAATTTAAAAAATAGGTCAATGAAACCAGAACTGGATTTTTGAAAAGATCAACAATATTGATAAAACTGTACGTCATTCATCATCAGGGATATACAAATCAAAACCACACTGAGATACCACCTCACGCCAGTCAGAGTGGCTAAAATGAACAAATCAAAAGACTATAGATGCTGGCGAGGGTGTGGAGAGACGGGCACCCTCCTACACTGTTGGTGGGAATGTAAACTGGTGCAGCTGCTCTGGAAAACAGTATGGAGGTTCCTCAAAAAATTATCAGTAGAACTCCCCTATGATCCAGCAATAGCCCTGCTAGGGATTTACCCGAGGGATACAGAAGTGCTGATGCAGAGGGGCACATGTACCCCAATGTTCATAGCGGCACTTTCTATAATAGCCAAATCATGGAAAGAGCCTAAATGTCCATGGATCAGGATAATGTGGTGTATATATATATATATATATATACACATACAATGGAGTACTACATGGCAATGAGAAAGAATGAAATCTGGCCATTCGTAGCAAAATGGATGGACCTAGAGGGAGTCATGCTAAGCAAAATAAGTCAGGCACAGAAGGACAGATACCATATGTTTTCACTCATATGTGGAACAGGAGAAACTTAACAGAGG
>NC_043702.1:116335675-116347107 GCF_006229205.1 Suricata suricatta
AAATAGTTAAGGAAAGGGAGGGGGGCAAACCATAAGAGACTCTTAAATACTGAGAACAAACTGAGGGTTGATAGGGGTAGGGAAGAGGGGAAAATGGGCATAGAGGAGGGCACTTGTTGGGATGAGGACTGGGTGTCATATGGAAACCAACTTGACAATAAACTATTAAAAAATAAAAATAAATAAAAATATTAAATAAAAAAAGACTGTAGCCAAGACTCCTCAAAAGAAAAAAAAAAGAAAAGAAAAGAAAGAGAGACTCAAATAACCAAATCAGAAATGAAAGGAAAAATAACTCACACCACAGAATAACAAAGACTACAAAAGAACAAGATGTAAAATGCTATGCCAACAAGTTGGGCAACCTAGAGAAATGGATACATTCCTAGAAACATACACACTACCAAAACTGAATCAGAAAGAAATAGAGAATTTGAACAGATCAATTACTAGCAATTAAATTGAACCAGTAATCAAAAATTTTCCAACAAACAAAAGTTCAGGACCAGACAGCTTCATGGGCAAATTCCAAAAAACATTTAAATTAAAAAAAATTTTAAATGTTTATTCATTTTTGAGAAAGAGAGAAAGACAGAGTATAAGCAGGGGAGGGGCAGAGAGAGAGAGGGAGACACAGAATCTAGGCTCCTGGCTGTGAGTGCAGAGCCTGATGTGGGGCTCAAAGTCATAAACTGTGAGATCATGACCTGAGCTGAAGTTGGATGCGTAACCTTCTGAGGCACCCAAGCGCCCTTAATTCTACCAAACATTTAAAGAAGAGTTAATACCTGTTCTTTTCAAACCATTCCAAAAAATAGAAGAGGAAGGAAAGCTTCCAAATTCATTCTATGAAGCCAGAATTACCCTGATATCAAAAAGCAGAAAAAGATACCACACAAAAAAAGAACTCAGGCCAATATTCATGATGAGTACAGATGCAAAATATACAGACCAAAATATTAGTAACTGAATTCACCAATACATTAAAAAAATTATCCACCATAATCTAGTGGAATTTATTCCTGGGATTGAAGGGTGACACATCAGTCAACATGACACATCACATCAACAAGAGAAAGGATAAAAACCATATCCTTTCAGTAGATGCAGAAAGAAGCATTTGACAAAGTACAACATCCATTCATGATAAAAAACCCTCCACAAAGTAGATTTAGAGGGAAAGTATTTCAACATAATAAAGGCCACATATGAAAAACCCACAGCAAACATCATCTCTTTAATGGGGAAAACGGAACTTCCCCCCTAAGATCAGGAACAAGAAAGACAAGATGTCCACTCTCACCACTTTTATGCAATATTGTATTGAAAGTCCTACTCACAGCAGGCAGATGAGAATTAAAGGCATCTAAATTGACAAAGAAGAAGTAAACATTTACTACTTACAGGTGACATGACACTGTATATAGAAAACCTGAAAGAGTCCACTGAAAAAATTCCACATCTAATACATGAATTCAGTAAAGTCGCAGGATACAAAATTGACATACAGAAATCTATTACATATTTATACACCAATAATGAAGCAACAGAAAGAGAAATTAAGAGAACAGTCCCATTTACAATTGCACCAAATATAATAAAATACCTGGGAATAAACTTAACCAAAGAGGCAAAAGACCTCTATTTTGAAAACTATAAAACACTTATGAAAGAAATTAAAGATGACACAAAGAAATGGAAAGATATTCCATGCTCCTGGATTGGGAGAATAAATATTGCTAAAATGTCCATACTACTGAAAACAATCTACATATTTAATGCAATCCCTATGAAAATACCGACAGCATCTCTCATGGGACTAGAACATACAATCCCGAAAATGTGTATGGCACCACAAAAGACTCCAAATAGCCAAAGAAACCTTGAAAAGAAGAAAAAAAGTGTAGGTATCACAGTCCCAGATTCAAGACATACAACAAAGCTGTCATCATCAAAACAGGATGGTGCTACAGTCAGATACCCACCCAGATCAGTGGGACACAACAGAGAGCCCAGAAATGAAACCACAATTACATGGTCAATTAATCTTCAACAAAAGAGAAAGACTACGCAATGAGACAAAGGCAGTCTCTTCAACAGATGGTGCTGGGAAAACCGGACAGCTACAGGCGGAAGAATAAAACCGAACCACCTTCTTACACCATGCACAAAGATAACACTCAAAATGGATTAAAGACCCAAATGTGAGACCTGAAACCATAAAAATCCTTGACGAGAGCAGAGGCAGGAATGTCTCTGACATCGGCTGTAGCAACATTTTTTTAGACATTTCTCCTGAGGCAAGGGAAACAAAAGCAAAGTAAACTATTGGGATGACATCAAAATAAAAAGCTTCTGCACAGCAAAGAGACAATCACCAAAACTAAAGACAACCTACTGAATGCAAGAAGATACTCACAAATGACAGATCTGATAAAAGGTTAGTACCCAGAATAGGTAACTTACACAACTCAACATCAAAAAATAACCCAATTAAAAAATGGGCAGAAGTAATGAACAGACATTTCTACAAAGAAGACATCCAGATGGCTAACAGACACATGAAAAGATGCTCAATGTCACTGATCATCAGGAAAATGCAAACCAAAACTACAATGAAATATCACCTCACACCTGTCAGAATGGCTACAATTAACAACACAGGAAACATCAGATGTAAGAGGAACTCTCTTGCACTGCTGGTGGGAAAGCAAACTGGTGCAGCCACCTGGAAAACAGTGTGGCGGTTCCTCAAAACAATAAAATTATGCTTTTAATGTAAATGTAAAACATGATCAGTAATTCCAGTACTGGATATTTATCCAAAGAAAACAAAAACACTAATTCAAGAAGATACATGCCCCGCTTCGGATGTTTACTGCAGCAGCATCTACAACAGCCAAGGACGGAGGCACCCAAGTGTTCACTGATGGATAAGGGAGACGTGGTGTACATACGCAATGGAATAGAAGCCCACCATAAAAGAGAATGAAATCTTGCCATTTGCTACAACATGGATAGATCTAGAGGGTTTCATGCTAAGTGAAAGAAGTCAGGCAGAGGAAGGCAAATGTCAGATGGTTTCACTCAAATGTATAGTTTAAGAAACAAAACATACGAGGGGCAAATCAAAAAACAGATTCTTAACTAAAGAGAACACACCTCTGGTCACCAGAGGGGAGGGAGGTGGGGGATGGGTGAAAGAGGTGATGGGACTAAGGGGCACGTTCAGTTATACGGAATAAAAATTTAAAAAGGCATGAATATGATAAAAAATTCAAAATGGTACAATAAGATACGATATATAATGTGAAATTAAAGCTTCTTCCCTACCCACAAGACCCCCGAATTTCCCTCATGTAAGGCCACCACTGGGAAGAGCAGTTTGCACATTTTCTTCTGAGACTTTTGGTTGGGGGTTCTTGAATCTAATGCATATGTGTATTTTTATAAGCACATGTATGTGTACATAAGTAATAGGTTTTTATAATCTCTAAAAAGGACATCGTTTTCTGAAACTTAAAAACATTTAATACATCTTAAATTTATCTAAGCCAAATTGCCCCCCCAAGAGGCTTTATATAGACTCTCAGCAAAGCACGTCAGCATCTTTCAGTACGTAACGTTTCATAGGGGCCACGGCAGACTCCCCCCGCCCCCCTGCCTGCACTGGACGTTTACGGTGCGGGCAGGCCACAGGGAAGCAGGACGCCCTCACCTGCCACAGCATGGGCACTCTCGTGTTCAGGACAGACTCATATATTTCCTCCAGTTCTTGGGTGAGGAGGATTTTTCCTTTTAACGCAAGTTGAAGGCCTTTCAGAGATTCGTGCACAACAAGTAAGAACTTATCAAATCGTTCAATTTCCTGGCTCAGAAAGGTTAGCAGGACACAATGGATAAGGGGGTCATAGCCTGGATGGAAAAAGACAGAAAATGAGGTTATTTTTCAGGAGAAACAGAGGCTTTGGAAATGGAAGGAACTTCCTGGGGGAGACCAGGGATTGCAATACATTTCCTGCAAAAAATCAGAACCCATGTCAGGCTCTGTGGCCACCGTGTCTGCGTCACGACTGTGGGGCTCTGCTTCTGTGTTGTGAATGCAGGCGTGGACACACAAAAGTGAAGCAGCGTGGCTGCTTGCCAATAAAGTTTTATTTGTGCAGCACTCAAATTCGAATCTCATAGGACAGTTATATGTCCTAAAATAGTCGTCTTCTTTTGTTTTTTTCCATCTGTTAAAGAATGTTAGAACCATTTTAGCTTTCAGGCTGTCGGGGAATGAATGGCAATGGGACCTGGCCACAGCCCCAGTGCACCGACCGTGGTCCCAACTCAACAACCGCTCTGATGTCATAGACCACTCCTCAGCACAGGGCGCCCAACGAACTTTCTTTAAAGGGTTAAGGTACTGGGGCGCCTGGGAGGCTCAGCTGAAATCATGATGATTTCACAGTGTGTGGGGTCAAGCCCGACATCGGGATCTGTGCCGTCAGCTCAGAGCCCGCTTCAGATCCTCTGTCCCCCTCTCTCTGCCTGTCCCCTACTTGGGCTCTCGCCAAAATAAATATTTACAAACATTTAAAAGAAAATAAAGGGTTAAGATATAGATATTGAGAATTTAACTGGGCCATTTGCCACCACCCCACCCGTTGGCCCCAGAGCTGGGCAGCTGGGCCTCCTCTGGGCCTGCCCCCTTTCCCGAGTCCTCAGGCTGGGGGCCGCCTGTGAGAGGGCCCATGTTTCATGCCACTCCGCAGGCCGGCAGGGCAACCCCTTCCTGTTTTGCTACAAGCTATTGGTTCACTTGTAGTCTTGGCGCCATGATCCCCCTCCCCCCCCAGCCCCTGCCCCAACAAAACCAGAAGGGAAAACAAACCCACAGCATCCTCTACTTCCCTGCTGCCCATCTCTCAGCTTGGAGGGGGGTGGTGGGAGAGACCACGCTTCCCATCTCACTTGGCCGGGTTGCCTCTGTGGGGCCTTATGGGACCCGAGTCCCTCCCCGAGGACCGCACGCCTTGTGCTTACCTTGGATGCTCTTATAAAGAGACTCCCAAATGGGGCTGGACATGATGCACTTCAAAGTTCTGGGAGTGTCCACACATTCTTCCTTCTCCACGGACACCGGCAGCCGCTTTAGGAGGTCGGCCAGGATTTCCATCACCAGTTCGTCATTATTCTGCTCTTGACTACAGAAGACATTGAGAAATGTGGGTCTGTGTGACCCAGAACGACCTGCCATTCAGGCCTGAGACCAAACACAACCGTGGGACTACAGTAGGCATGCTACGAAGTCCACTGTATCTCACAGATGCGGAAACGGTCAGGGAGCCCGATGCAGGGCTGGACCTATGAACCATGAGATTGTGACCTGAGCCGAAATCAAGAGTTGGAAGAAAACTGGCCCCTTGCCCTGCTTCCAGAGGAATTATTTTATTTGTAATTTTACTTTTTTAATTTACTTTTTTATTTTAGTAGGGTCATAAGCAGCATGGAGCCCAGTGTGGGACTGGAACTTGATGACTCTGATCAAGAGTCAGATGCTTAACCGACTGAGCCACCTAGGCGCCCTGGGCACTTTAGACATTTACAAGAAAATATGTAATTTTAAAAAGTTTTCTCAAAATTTCCTTGTCAATGATTTGCCCTCTGAACGCATCTGCGTTAAGTGTTGACATGAGAGGAAGACGCAGGAGGTGATCTGACAGCGTGTGCTTGTTACCAACTGCGTGTCGAACTCGGAGGAGCCGCGCTGAGTGGGTGGTGGGGGCACGGCCTGGAGGAGGATGGGGCACTGAACGAAGCCATAAAACACTAAAGCTGAAGGAGCTCTTTGGAGGAAACCGGGGCGCAGGATGCGTTAGCAAGTGAGAGGGAACCAGGGCGCACCCTCTGAGCGCCTGTCACTCTAACTGCTGTCATCCCGCACAGTAAGCGATAGTCTGGAAGCCACGATTGTGCTCACCACTCACACCAAGTAGTAGGTTTCCCTACTTTGTTTTCTCACTTAAGTTGTGACTTTAAAGCAAGGTTAGGGGCACTGGGGGGTGGGGCTCAGTCGGTTAAGCACCTGACTTGGGCTCAGGTCATGAATTTGGGGTAAGCTTGAGCCCCATATGGGGTTCTGTGCTGACAGCTCGGGGCCTGGAGCCTGCTTTGGATTCTGTGTCTCCCTCTCTCTCTACCCCTCCCTGGCTGATGCCCTCTCTCTCTCTCTCTCTCTCTCAAAAATAAACAAACATTAAAAAAATAAATAAAGCAAGGTTACTCAGTGGAATTCATCCAAAGCAGCTTCTGATGACTCAAAAGATCTAAAAAATCACATGTCTTTGAAGGGCAAATACTTGCTACCCCTGATGACTTGAAGGCATTAAATCCAATGGGATGGATCTTTTAGATTCAGTCATCCAGAGAAGTTTCTAGTATGTTTTGAGCCCAGGCAGCATAATCCCAGCCTCCCAGAATGACCGGAGGGGCACTGATAAACATATCCGACACACTTACTAAAAGCCACCCCTGGTGACCATCTCGTGGCTCACTGGTATGTTGGCCGAAGGCTGAAGGCACAGCATCAGTGCTCAGAAGTGTAAAACTCACAGGGAATTGAACCTGATATTTGGGGGCCATACTGGGAGACTTCCAGTTAGCTACTTCTCTTTCTTTCTGCGTTCACCTCTCCTGCCACACAGCAAGTAGGACACCCTCACTGAGTCGGGGCAGGGAGGTGGGAGGAGGGCTCAGTTACACCTATTTTGTGTCAGTGAATGACCTTGGAAGAGCACCAGACAGTGGGCCAAAGCCAGAGTGAGAATCCAATCAGAAACCATTTTCATATGAGTTTCGTGGTCCAAAGAGACAGGAAGAGGCTCCTGGGGGGGGCTCAGTCTGGTGAGTGCCCGACTCTTGGTTTTGGCTCAGGTCATGGTCTCACAGTTTTGTGGCTTTGAGTCCTGCGTTGGGCTCTGTACTGACTACACGGAACCTGCTTGGATTTTCTCTCTCTCTGACCCTCCCCTTCTCATTCGGTTTCTGTCTCTCTCAAAACAAAAGACAAAACAAACAAACAACAAAAAACCCACTTAAAAAACAACAAAGAGACAAGACCAAAGGGTACAGGATTTCAATGGGTTCAGAGGTTTTAGAACTAAGTGGAAAAAAATAGACATGTATATTGAGCTTGCTAGAAGGTGGAGAAGGGTCAGTACTGTATCCTCCAGACCAGGAGGACCATTTACAGAGTTTAAGTCTGGGTAACTTACCAATGGGGGGGGGGTCAGAAAATCCTGGCCACACACAGCTGCTCTCCACAAAGCCGGGACCTGGAGCCACAGCTTTTATAGAACAAGGTGCCCTGTGATGATGTCACAGAGTAATTATCTAGAGTGGGCCACCCGTGCCCCAGAGGCGAGGACAAGATGGAGAGTCCCAGGAAGTCAGTGTTGCCGGGCGGCGCTCCTGCAGAGCAGAAGAAATGCAGAGCCGGATCTGTGAGTCCACAGACCAGCAGCCTACAGGCTGGACCCCAGGGACGTGGGCAGTGTGACTGTGACCGGGTTTGGAGCTGTTGTTAACCCAACGACAAGTATAATCGGGGTTCAAGGCATCCTATGAATTTACCAACAAGAATCTACTCATATTGTGGTTTAAATTTCTGTTTTAGATTATTTGCTTGCTTTCCCCCCCAACCTTAAGCACACTAAGAAGGCAAACTCACACATCATGCACAGTGACGAAACTGGTCTCGGGGAAGACTTCGAAGCTGGTGTAGACAGGATTAACAATCAAAATCACAGCAACAGCACTTTCATGCCGAGTAATCTGTACATGTTGGTATTTTAAATATTTGTGGGGCTCTTAACACCCAAAGGTCAGCTTTGGGGCTCCAACTTAGAACAGAAAGTGCAGAAGTTGGTTTAAACTGATGATTTTAAGTTGAAATCCAGTTAAGTTGATATATTTGAAAACATAAGAGAACTTAGGATACTGCATATTTGTTTAGTTATTAGATTTATAAGGACTGTTGCAAGATTTGAAGGAGGGTTAGTGGTCAGGTAGCTGAAGTATATTAAGTCTATAATGAATATGATTATATTTGAAAGTGTTTAATTCAGTCTATAGGTAACCAGATGCTATCCAAAGACCTTTTAAAGATTATTGTTAAAATCTGCTAGACTTACACTTTGAAAAATTAGATTAAAAAATTTTTTTATGTTTATTTATTATTGAGACAGGGAGAAACACAGCACGAATGGGGGCGGGGCAGAGAGAGAGGGAGACACAGAATCTGAAGCAGGCTCCAAGCTCCAAGCTGTCAGCACAGAGCTTGATGTGGAGCTCGAACCCACGAACTGTGAGATCATGACCTGAGCTGAAGTCAGACACTTAACTGACTGAGCCACCCAGGTGCCCTGAAAAATTAGATTTTTAATTGAGACAACTTCATTGACATCCCCAAGTGTGCAAAGTCAGGTGTGGGGGGAGGTGGGATTTGAACCAACTCAGGGAGGAAAGAGGAGGGCAGAGCTTGTGTGGGCACCTGTGCCCAGGGCGGCTGCCAAGGAGCCCCGGGGAGGATGTCTCAGAGAGCAGGGAGACGCTTTGCTGGGGAGGCAATCAGGCCACTGAGCTCCTGCCATGTACTTGTGGCCTTGACAAACATGACCTTGTTTTCTAGGTACAGGCTGAGGAGGCCTGAGAATTTGGGTTACATCTGCTATAGCTTTTTAATGTTTGTTTGTTTGTTTATTATTGAGACAGAGAGAAACAGAGCATGAGTGGAGGAGAAGCAGAGAGAGAGGGAGACACAGAATTGGAAACAGGCTCCAGGTTCTGAGCTTTCAGCACAGAGCCCGATGCGGGGCGTGGGGCTCGAACCCAGAACTGTGAGATCATGATCTGAGCTGAAGTCAGATGCTTAACTGACTGAGCCACCCAGGTGCTCCAATGTTTATTTATTTTTGAGAGAGAGAGACAGAGTGGAGAGACAGATTCTGAAGCAGACTCCAGGCTCTGAGCTGTCAGCACAGAGCCCAGCGTGGGGCTTGAACTCACAAACCATGAGATCATGACCTGAGCTGAAGTCGGATGCTTAACCAACGGAGCCACCCAGGCGCCCCCATTTGTTATAGCTTTTAAATCTCACAATGGCCTTGATGGGTAGACAGGCATTCTCTGTGTTAACGGATAAGCAGAATAAGGATGTTGAGGCAGTGTGACTGTGGATACAGAGCTAATGAGAGGTATCACTCATACCTCTTGATCATATTATCCTCTTGTCACACGGGTATCTTTCCCTGTCCTGTAAGTAAACATGACATTCCACGTTGAAACAAATTCAGTTAAAAAATGCCACTCATTAGGTATGCCTTCAACAAGGTCTAACCGCTCACTCAACAAGATTTACTGAGTTCCTGTGATGTACTTGGCCATCGTATTTGTGTGTGTGCACCCGTGTGCACGTATACTTGCCTCTGTCATGTGGAGAATGTAGGTTCTGTTGGATTGTTTTATATTTTATACTTTATTTTAAAGCTTACTCATTTTGAGAAAGAGAGAGAGCCTGCACGCACATGAGCAGAGGAAAGGCTGAGAGAGAGAGAGGGAGAGAGGGAGAGAGAATTCCAGGCAGGCTCCACGCTGTCATCACAGAACCTGATGTGGGGCTCAAACTCACAAATCATGAGATCATGACCTGAGCCAAAATTGAGAACTGGATGCTTAACGGACTGAGCCCCCCAGACACCCCCATGATATCTTAGACTTACTTGTCTGTAAGTTCTGCATTGTAGCTCTTCAAATTCTTAAATATTCAGCTAACACTTATTTAACACAAATATTTAATAATTTCCGACTGATGAGTGTTGCTAGTGAGCTCTCACCTGGTCACGAGATGGGCGGCAGCCCCGGGTTGCAGGGCGAGGAGACTGTCCATGAAGTGCTGGCCCTGGGCCTCCCTGCTGCCCCGTATGGCCGCGGGGTGCAGCCCCAGGAGCCCAGGCGTGTCGTCGTCAGGTAAGGCCTGGACGACGCGGATGTAGTCCCTCAGGCTCATGGGTTTGGGCACTGGCCAATGTACCTGAACATTTAACCACTTGTTAGTTTTCATCCAGAGCGGTACCTACGTTCAGTAACATGTGAGGATATTTCTTCCCATGAAACTTGTGCAGAAGTCTCCTCTTCCTTGTGGGTGGCATATTCTAGACACTTCTGTCAGGAGCTACAGAAAACGACTGTATTTGTAAACTGCAGATGTGCAATACACACAGTAACTTTCTTGTTGGGAAAAGACAGAAGAGGAGAAAGCACTCTGGATGCAAGGTGGCCTCGGACTACCTGTGACCTTGGTGAACGGTACCCACAGGTAAGGGGCATGACCAAGCCTTAACAAACCACCTTACTTTGGTGAAACTATAGAAGGAACGTGACAGTGACGTGAAGAAGCAGTCTGACCACTTGAGGGGGGGGGAGGTGAGCAAAATGGGTGAAGATGGTCAAAAAGTACAAAATTGCAGTTATAAAATACATAATACATTTTATTGATGGAAAAGCGACTCAGTGGTGCAGGAGAGCCCCTCTGGCTGTCCACCAGCTTTCTCTCCCTGCGATTAGCTGTGACTCAGTCCTCCTCTGTGGGGCCGACTCACAGGGCCACAGCCAACAAGGAGAAGATGGGCCTTCTAAAACGTATTAAGTGGTTATGACGGACAAGACTATATGCATCTTGGACGTGATCCCTGTGACACACGGGCCTGAGTCTCCTCTACCTGAAGGGAGGCTGACCAAATGACCTGCTTCTTGGACAAGCAAGGGGACAGAGGTCACTCCCAGGTCTTCTCTGGCCTTGAGGGTACACAGGGGCAGATGACATGTCAGTTGATAGAGTAATGGTTAATAAAAGTCATTAAAAGAATAAACTCAAAATGGCTGAAGGACCTGAATGTGAGACAGGAAACCACCAAAACCCTAGAGGAGAAAGCAGGAAGCAGCCTCCTTGACCTCAATTGCAGCAATCTCCTACTCGACACATCCCCAGAGGCAAGGGAATCAAGAACAAACACGAACTATTGGGACCTCATCAAGATAAAAAGCTTCTGCACTGCAAAGGAAACAATTAAAAAAAAACCAACAGGCAAACGACAGCATGGGAAAAGATAGTGGCAAATGGCATATCAGATAAAGGACTAGTATCCAAAATATACAAGGAGCTCACTAAACTACATACATGAAAAACAAATAACCCAGTGAAGAAATGGGCAGAAGATCTGAACAGACACTTCTCCAAAGAGGACATCCAGATGGCCTACAGGCACATGAAACGATGCTTAACATCACTCATCATCAGGGAAACACAAATCAAAACCACACTGAGATACCACCTCACGCCAGTCAGAGTGGCTAAAATGAACAAAGCAAGAGACTATAGATGCTGG
>NC_043702.1:116347207-116397764 GCF_006229205.1 Suricata suricatta
TCTACAATAGCCAAATCATGGAAAGAGCCTAAATGTCCATCACCTGATGAGTGGATCAAGAAGATGTGGTGTATATACACAATGGAGTACTACATGGCAATGAGAAAGAATGAAATCTGGCCGTTTGTAGCAAAGTGGATGGACCTTGAGGGTGTCATGCTAAGCGAAATAAGTCAGGCAGAGAAGGATAGATACCATATGTTTGCACTCATAGGTCTAACAGGAGAAACCTAACAGAGGACCATGGGGAGGGGAAGGGGGAAAGAGAGTTGGGGAAGGGGAGGGACACAAATCATGAGAGACTATTGAATACTGAAAATGAACCAAGGCTGAAGGGGGGAGGGAGGGGGGATGGTCATGGTGGGGGGCACTTGTGGGGAGAAGCACTGGGTGTTATGTGGAAACCAATTTGACAATAAACTACTAAAAAAAAGTAAAGTAAAATTCTCCAAAAAAATAAAAGTAAACATGAAAATCTATTTAAACGCAGATTTTAGATAATGTAACCACATTTTGGCAATCAAGCACTGTAGGTCAGTGTGTTTTCCCACCTCATCGCTGGAGAAACTGAAGTCGTCTTTCAGCACTTCCGGGTTACAGAATTTGTAGAGAAGGGCATTTAGACACCGCCTGTCCCAGGTGTCCGTCACCCGGCCGCCATAAGTCACTTCCCCAACCAGGTAGCGCAGTTTCTGCCACGAGATGCTGCTCTGGGCGCGCAGGGTGCTCTCCAGCACCTTCACAGCAGCCTGCAGAAAAGCCACTGGTCAGCCCACTTTGATGTCTGGACATAAAATGCACACTCTCCAGCAGTTGCCTGTGTATGCTCTTTAAAAATAACGTTGACCATTGCACAACCATGGGTTTGAGTTACTTGGGTCCCCGTATGTGTGAGTTTTTCACTGTTCCTGTAAATGTATTTTCTGTTCTTTGTGATTTTGCTAATAACATTCTTTCCTTGTGCTGCGTTTATTGTAAGAATACGGTGTGTCATACATACAACACATAATATATGTATTAATAGACTGTTGATGTTATGGGTAAGGCTTTCCATCAATGGGAGGCTATTAGCAAAACTCTGCAGGCATCAGAAGTTATACGTGGATTTTTAACCACACAGTGGTCGGTGCCCCTCACTCCCACATTGTTCAAAGGTCAGTTGTATATGGAAACAGTAAGAGGGATAAAAATATCAGGATACGCATTTTCATCCATTAATTCTTTTTTGTTGTTGAACACTGAATTACTAAGTTAAAATTATTATTATTACTATTAGTTTGAATAGACACTACAAGCCGGTGGCACTAGATCTGGAAGGCACAACGGGGTAAGCAAGGAGACGTGTCTTCTCTGATCTTGCCGTCAGACCCCCTCCTGGAGGCCCCGATGACCTTGAGAGGTTTCTTGGGCTGCTTCACACAGATGTTCTCTGCACTCCCAGCACGGAGTTGATCTCATTCCTCCTTCTCTCTCCTCCCTTCCCACCCTTTCATATTTTTTTCCTGGTTTCCTTTCTTTCAAAAATGCTAGTCCAGAGACGCCTGGCTGGCCCAATTGGTTAAGTGTCTGACTTCAGCTCAGGTCATGATTTCACTGCTCGTGAGCTCGAGCCCCGAGTCAGGCTCTGTGCTGACAGCTGGGAGCCTGGAGCCTGCCTCAGATTCTGTGTCTCCCAACTCTGCCCCTCCCCACTCATGCTGTCTCTCAAAAGTAAATAAACATGTAAAAAAAAATAAATAAAGGTTCCTTGCTTTAAAAAAAAATGCTAGTCTGGCAACTGGATGCTATAGCTCTTTTGTGCACTTTCTTTTTATTCTCTCTTCCTTAATATGGAGTAACATGATTTGACATCATTAATGTGAATTATGTCATTTTCTTATTGTATTGACCAGAGCTTTTGAGGCACTGCTAAATGTCAGTGGTGTGATTGGCATCTTTGTCTGATTCTTTTTGTTTTTGTTTTTTGATTCTCAATGTTAATAAAAACAACATCAGTGTTTGCTATTTAAGATGATATTTGCAGGGGTGCCTGGGTGGCTCAGTCAGTTAAGCAGCTGACATGATCAGCTCAGGTCATGATCTCACAGTTTGTGGGCTCGAGCCCCCACGCTGGGCTCTGTGCTGACAGCTCAGAGCCTGATGCCTGCTTCTGATTCTGTGTCTCCCTCTCTCTCTGCCCCTCCCCTACTCATGCTCTGTTTCTCTTTGTCTCAATAATAAATAAAAACATAAAAAAATTTTTAAAAGGTGATATTTGCTGTAGTTTTTTGGTAGGCTTTCCCATGTTTAAGTAGTCCTTTATAATCCCTCTACATTTTTGAGTTCTTGTCAGGAATGGTGTCTGATTTCATAATAAGAGACTTTTCCACATCTCCTGATGTGATCCTGGAAAGCCAGTTACAGATTTCCAGAGTCAAGTCTTCCTTGTGTTCTTGGACTCCGCCCTGGTGATCATAGTGGATTATGCTTTTTTGATTCATTGCTGAAGATTATAGTTTATATAGATTTTTACATCAAGTCCTAAGTACAGTTAGCCTATATCTTGTGTATTTTATTTTTATCAGGTAGTCACATTAATATTATGGTTTCATAGAGTGGATTGGGGAGATTGCCATCTTTTTCTAAGGCTTGGAATAGCTTAAATCATATTAATGTCTGTTTCTTAAAGTCCAGAGCAAACTCAGCCGTGAAACCATTTCATTCCAGTGTTTATTTGCCATGTCTTACAGCTCTTGGGTCCACTCAGAACTTCTGTATTTTCTGGAGTCAATTTTGATAATTCATATTTCCCCAGAAATCATTAGGTCCATATTTTCAAACTTCATCAAAAACCCATTTTTGGATTTATTTTTCCTGTCTACTATTTTTGTACATTATTTTATTACTATTAACATTATATTCATTTGTCCTTTTTGTTTTCTTCTAATTTAAGATGAATTAATTTCCTGCATTTCCTCTTTCATAAAGAAGATACTTAAGGCCACAGTTTATTTTTTTCTGAGCATATTTTATACTGTCATATTTTCAATGTGAAGTAGTCTCATTTCCCTTGTGTTTGAGGTGTTTTGTGATTTTCCTTCTAATAACTTCTTTGACAAAAGACTTATCTTGAGGCATGTTTCTTAATTTTCAATTTAAGATTTTTGGGGTCAAATTTTTATTACTTCTTAGATTATGGTCAGAGAACATGGCCATGCGATAATTAAAGATTTTACTCTGTGGCCATGTTCCTGGCTGAGTATCCTAAGAGTTCCTCAGATTTATGAATAAAAAATGTGTGCTGTATACTAGAGGGGTTGGGTTCTAGAAAACTCTGTTAATCAAAGTTGTTGATTACATTGTTCTATGATCTTACTCTTGCTCAGGAGAGCACCCTAATTCTGAAAGGGTTGTTGTGAGTTCCCCCTGGTGGTGACACAGGAGTACACACGTGTAATGCACATGCAGATACGTGTCCCCAGAACCCACACGCACGTTTGTGCACACGTGCCACTGCAGGCTATGGTCTGACACGTGTCGGGACTGAATTGTGTAATGTCCGAGCGCACAAACTCTGAGGCCAGACCGTCTGTGTTTACGTCCTGTCCCCGCAACTCCCTCCGCCTCCTGTGTGTAGACTGTAAGACACGGGGAGCTGATGCCAGGGTCAAGGTCGTCTGTCCACAGAGCACCGTGAGGGAGCTCTGCATAAAAGGGAACCGTTCTCACGCTGTTGTTTCTTCACAGACTGTTTCTCTTTCCTCTGTTTGGTACTTTTTCAGATTAAATTCTGTCTTGCCTGATATTAACATTGCCATTTCCTGCCTTTTTCCTGTTTTTTTTTTTTTTTTGCTGTTTTTATTTTCTTGGTAGTTTTAAACTTTCTTCATTAACTTATGTGTTTTTCTTAAAAACTGCACCTGTCTCCTCGGGAGGGAATGCGGTCCACCCAAGGGTCACACACAGCCTGAAGGTTCCTTCTGTGTTACTTTGCTGTCGTTTATTCTACTTTGTTTCTCTCTCTCCTTCTTTCTGACAGTTTGATCAAATTGCTACTTCCCTTTGCTTCTTTGCTAATTTAGACATCAGAGTGTTTCCAACACAGGCAACCCTCCTTTCCTTGAATTCTCATTCAAATAACATTTCTTTTTCTCCACCCCCAGTGGGAACAGTTCCCACTTTCTCCTCCGCCCACCCAGCCTCCCCTTCCTGTCCTCGAGGGACCCTTCTCCCTGACCTCTGGGTTCTGCATTTAGCCTATGACCACTCTGGGTTTTTTTCTTGTCAATTGAGCCTTCCTTTTAAATAATCTGTATTAGCACTTAGGCCACTCTCCCTCAGCCGTTCATTATTATCCATCTAGATTTAACAATGAGGCAAGGCTCACAAATTTCCTGCTTTCCACACTCGCTACTTGGTCACTTCCCTTCATTGTGTCTCCACCTCCACCCTGATGCAGTTGCACACAGCAGCTACCGAGCCCGTACAACGGAGAGCGAGAGCCAGACTGGGCCATGCAGAAGCACCCCGCCGCCATGTGGGACACCCCTGTGTAGGGGACCCCGCCGTGGGACCCTCCCCACCCCATGCACAATCCCCCTGTGTAGGACACCCCCTCCTTGCACGACCCCCCCTATGCATGACCCCCCACTCCTGGCGGGCTCCCCGCACACAGCCTCCTCAAGGACTTTGCCTGCTCTCCCACTGCCTTCTGGCCGGGACCCTGACAAGCCTGGGACCACCACAGGTCCCCACAGCTCGGAATTTCCCAGCTCATGTCCAGATCCATGAGGGTTTTCAATCGTCAGACTTGGATCTAAATTGTCCCTTGTGATTTCCACCGTTTTGTCATTTCCTTCTCGTGCTCCTGGTGTTCCTTCTATGTGGTCTTTCCAGCCGTTGACTCAACTTTCCACTCCAGCCACTCCCCCCGCCCCGCCCCCACCATCTCATTTTGTTTTCAATTCACAGCTGTCAGGATTTGGTGCTGACGCTGCTCAGAGCCCAGGCACTGATGAGCCTTGCACCCTGCACCTGTAACACGGGGCGGAGCACCCTGACCCCCGCTCTTTTTGTTTTGTGATCCTGAATAACCTCTGGAAATGATGTAAATCATAATCAGAGCTGTTAAGACAAAAACCCAAACCCCAAAATGTGGGAGTGGGCAGAAGGGAGAGCATGTATCTTTCCCACATCAAACTGGGGCAGTGTCTGGCGTGCTTTCAAGGACGGTCAAATACTCCAGGATCACCTACTTTTGCTGGGATGTGCTACTGGTCAGAACACTCAGAATTCTGTCAGAGTAGATGTTAATTTACAGAAAGCCGATGGCCTGTATGTGATTCCTTCTGAGAATAAGTGGATCAATTCTGTCCCACAGAGATACAAACGGTGTTTGGCTCATCAAGAAAATCACAAACCAAAGGCACAGTTTTATTGTGCACAGGGCATTTATCAGTTCAGGATGTGACTTGGCAATCACGTTTCATTACTATCTCTCTCGGTATTTATAGCAACTTCTTTCCTGTATTTTTAAAAGTCAGTTTTACCATCTTGCTGGTTCTTTCATCAAGAAGTCAAAAGGAAACGGAATGTGCTCACTCAACATTGTGTGTGTGAAATATGTATGCGCACGTGTATGAAAGGTGTATATCCTCCAGGGCTCTTACAACCTCCTGTTCCACTGCTTGTTCTCTTTCCTGCTCTTTCTCTTTGGCCACCGGATCTCATGAGATACATTATTTTCTCGGTCTTGTTACAGGGGCTCAGGCCCAGGTTTTGCAGAGTTCTCAGAGGCTATAGCCCTCTGTGTGGTGGAGGGTACACTGGTGCTTGGCCCGTGGGCTAGGAGACAGCAGCCGCCAGATGTAGGGTCCCCCAGGACCCCCTCCCCCAGCTGCCTGACCACCCGCTGGCTGGCCAGGCACTCTCTCCAGTGGGAGGAGCCTGTGTCCAAACTCAACTTCCCAGGGAACTAGAAGTTCCTGCTTCCTTATGAGGGGGCTGTGCATAAATCCAGTTTCCCACAACGTTCCCCGTTGGAACTTCCAGACCATCAGCTTGGCACCCACACGGTCTTTGTCTCCCAAGTGCCGCACAGGGAGGGGGAAGGAAGAAGGGGAAGGGTGCCTCTTCTGCATACCAGCGTCTGGCTTCAGCCAGCCTCTCGGCATTTCGGCATTTCGAAAAGCAGCGCCCCAGGAATGCCAGCCAGCATCTAACTCACGCACGCCCTGTGGGTGACAAAGTGCCGGCTAACGCTGGGCCATCCACTACCTGCCATTCATTTCCCCCCAAGATGGTATAGGAGGCTTTTTAGAAAACCATCCATAAGAGAAATGAGTTCTATGTAAACTCAGAAATGAAATCCTGCTGACGGGCTCTGTCATAACCAATTTTACCCATCAGTCCTGTAAATGAGATGATCTCTCTCTGAATCAACGATAACAGGAATTCCTTGAGGAATTTTGATACAGATTACCAGGCTGCCTTCTGGAAAGTTAGTGACAGTGTCCATCCTGCATTTTTTCCCTTCCTAGGCCAAGGACCAAGACCCTGAGAGTTAAGGAGCTCACCCGCACAACAGATAAATACTTGTACATCTATAAATGGGGGATCTATGATCTGTTTCCGGGAAAGCTGGCATGGAGGTCAAAGCTTTTAAACACTAGCCTTTGTTACCTAGTTACAGAGTTCATTTTCTTACCCCCGGGGAAAACACCCCGTGTCCGTGTAGACACAGTAGGCAGTTTGTATATATTGTTATTCATTTGTTGTTATTATTTATTTAGGAGATATAACACTTACCTCCAAGTCTGAAGAGGTAAATTCGTAAGCACTATTCCAGCCCAGGATTCCGTAATTCTTTCTTTCATTGATTAGAGCATTGAAAAAACATAAGCTGAATAGAAGCTTTTTCCACCATGGTCCACAGTCTGGCTTCTCAAAGGTCTCTTCTGTTATCTCTCCACTTCCGCTGTATCCGAGCGTCTGAAGTAAATGACTTTTCAGTCCGTGGGGATTTTCCACTGCAATCTAGAAAACAGAGGTGAGTGAGGACAGCGTGTGTGCAGACATAGGCCCCAGGTCTAAGGGGACAGAGCTGGTCAGGGGACTGGCTAAGCCTGTACCTGCAAGATTCAGTAGCAAATCAAAAGTCTTGTGTTAATTCTTTTGCCACTGGGAAGTTTCTGGGAGAGGACTGTCCCAGATTTCCTATTGTTCCCATTCAGATTTTAAAACGAAAAGTAGAACACTGTTAGGGTGCCCAGGGGGCTCAGTTGGTTGAGGGTCTGACTCCTGATTTCGGTTCAGGTCACGATCTCACAGTTCTATGGGTTCAAGTCCTGCATCGGGCTGTGTGCTGACAGCGCGGAACCTGCTTGGGATTTTCTTTTTCTCTCCCCTCCCCCTAAATAAATAAATAATCTTTAATAAAAGAAGTAAGATAGAACTCAGTTGAGTGTGGCTGTTGACTGAACCTGTGGGGTGTTGGAAAGGCTCCCTTGTTTGCACGTAGTACATAAGCACACAGACACGCACACGTCTGTTCCTATGTACAGACTGTGCGTGCGTGTGTGTGTGAGGACGTGTGTGGGAATGTACAGTGATACATGGATCTGTTTGCACATGAACGGGAGGTTTCTGGGCCCAGGCTCAGATTGTTCACAGAGCCGCTCTGGAGGGGAGGGCGGCGCATGCTCTGACGCCCCACCCCCCCATCCCGCCCTGGGTGACCCAGTGGGAGCCTGATGTATCCTGAGCCCATAGTGGCATTTGTGCCCCAGCTGGGGGACCCGAGGGATGAATCTGGCTGGCTGGCTACCCCTCCTTCTCCCCAGATTTGTTCCAGAGCACAAATCCTCTCTGGGGAGAGATAAGGAGGTACAGGGTTCCCTGGCCCCAAGTGTAAGCAAGTGTCTTATCGCCCTCGCTCTGCGCGGCCCAGGGGCCTGGAAAGTGCCCTCCTGGACCGTGGTGCAGGACCAGAGCAGAGGAGTTTGGAATTCGGGGTTATGAATGCAAGACAATTTGCATTCAGTGTTCCTTAGTCAGTACCAAGCTCGTTCTACTTTGTCCATACTTTTTTTTTTTAATTTTTTAACATTTATTTATTTTTGAGAGACAGAGAGACAGATCATGAGCAAGGAAGGAGTTGAGAGAGAGGGACACACAGAATCAGAAACAGGCTCCAGGCTCTGAGCTGTCAGCACAGAGCCTGATGCGGGGCTCGAACCCATGAACCGTGAGATCATGACCTGAGCCAAAGTCGGACACTCAGCCGACTGAGCCACCCAGGTGCCCCCAACTTTGTACCTTTAAGCTCCTCTGAAGAACAGGAATCAAGAAAGACCCTCCGGACTTTGAGCTTAGCCACAGCCTAAACTCATGGTCTACGGTCACATCTGGGCTGTGAAATCTGCAAAACAGAAAGTGGATAAGCTCGGTTAATATAAAAATGGTTACGCCAAACCAACCTGTTTTTAGGAATCCCAGAATCTCTATGTTTGAAGTGATCTGGAGTTCATTTAAATAATCATGGGTAGGGGTAGGGGGGCAGGCTCTTCCCCTCCTGCTGTGCAGGAATTTGCTTAAAGACCCAGGAATTCCCAGTTTTTAAAGTAGTTTTTTCACCAGTAAGCACAAGAGTGTTCACTGCAAAAATCTTTGGAAAAATTACAAATTAAAAACAAAATGAAGTATTCCCCCGTCAAATCTTGAACAACCAAATGTCGGAATAAGTGACGGTGAAACAGATTATACTCCACGAAATAAAACAGGAATCTGTGATTGATATAAATAAATCAATGTATAAACGGAGAGAAGGAAAGCCTCTTCCTTAGGGTAGAACATTACTCAATAAATTTAGAAGGAGTGTGGAATTAGAAAGTCACCATTTGGCAAATCACATAGCTACAATTCAGTCAAAAATTCCCAACGGTGGGGTGACTGGGGGGCTCAGTTGGTTAAGAGTCCTACTTGGAGCCCCGCGTCGGGCTCTGTGCTGACAGCCCGGAGCCTGGAGCCTGCTTCAGATTCTGCGTCTCCCTCTCTCTCTGCGCCTCCCCTGCTCATGCTTGCGCGCACTCTTTCTCTCTTAAATATAAATAAATGTTAAAATTAAAAAAAAAATTCCCAATGGCTATTACAACTAGTGGGTGAAAGGTTGAGATGTGCACGTGGTCTGAGAGCCCCTCCAGGGCCAGATGACACTTGAATCAAATGGGCAAAGTTGTCCTCACCAGGATCAGGACAGGCTGACGTTGTGTGCTCTCAAGATGATGCACCGAGAAGCGCACAGATCTATTGTGTGGCTTTCCTGAACACCACAGGGAACGACTGCAATCTGACCGGGAGAGCACAGCAGGCACACCAAACGGATGGACCCTGCTCATGCTTTTCAGAACTGTCCAAGTTATGAAAGACAAAGACTGAGGAACGATTCTGGAATAAGGACGACTTGGGAGCTGTGACAGCTGAATGCAATGAGAAATCCTGAGTGAGAACTGGGACCAGAACTTTCTGTTCTTTTTTTTTTTTTTTTAATTAAAGGATGTTATTTTGGGGCCAACAGGCTAGACAGGATTAAATTGATCAGATCATCAGAGAGCAAACTGGGGTGTCTGAGGGGCCAAGTGGCATGTCTGCAACGGACGTTCAGTGATTCAGAAAAGAGTTACATACAAACGCATGGACAAGTGAAAGGCATGAAGTGGACCATGTTAACACCTGGGCACAAGAGGGCAGGGGGAGCTTTCCTCCTGTTCATACAGCTTTTCTGCACACCTGAAATTGTTCTTGTAAAACGTGCAAAACAAATCAAAGCAACAAAAGCAAAAAACAAACAATAAAACAACCCCACCAAACCAAAGAGACAACAACAACAAAAAATCAAACACGGACTTAGACAGAAAAACCAAAATGAACTAAAACCCCGGGGCTTTGGCTGGCTCAGCTGGTTGAGCATCCGACTCTTGGTTTCGGCTCAGGTCATGATCTCACAGTTTGTGAGTTTGAGCCCCGCATTGGGCTCTGTGCTGAGTGTGGAGCCTGCTTGGGATTCCCTGGCCCTCTCTCTCTGCCCCTCCCGTACTTGTGTTTTCTCTCTCTCTCAAGTTAAATAAACTTAATAAAAAAATAGGAAAACCACACTAACTAGGTATAAGCATGCTTCCCCCCCTTTTTTTAAATAAAAATATTGCATTGCACACATTGTGTGTAGCCTGCTCTTTTTCTTCAGCAATATGCTGTGAACATATGTCCTTAGCTCTTATATATACTAAATTTGCTTCACATTTCTCGCTCCCACAGTAGGCTGCTGGATGATGGTCTGAAACCCCTAAAGGCTTGATTTGATAAAGAAGTGTGAATTTCTCTTAATTATACTCTGATTACATAAGATTTTTTAATGTGTTGTTAACTACTTTTATTAAGCCTCTGAAATTCTGTTCTGAAGAACATTCCTCCAATTTCTTTTTCTTTTTTAAAGTCCTTTTTTTAAAAAAAAGTTTCTTTATTCATTTATTTTTGAGAGAGAGAGCATCCCAAGACAGGCTCTGCACTGGTGCTGAGTCCAAAGTGGGGTTTGAACTCACAAACCGTGAGGTCATGACCTGAGACAAAACCAAGAATCAGACGCTTTACCAACTGAGCCACCCAGTACCCCAACTAATTTCTTTTTTAATGATATATCACTATCTGTCATTCTACTGTTGTCCTCAATCTTAATGCACTTTGGAAGGCTGACCAATGTTGTCTGGTCCCTACCGTGTGCGTAGTTTCTAGAAAGATTCTTGGTAGGCACCCTATCAGTAGTTTTGAATGACTAATGAATGAAGGGCGTGGTGGGAATGATCATGTCATCTTCCAAGGTTTATAAATTCTGAAACTAAGCAATCTACATCTTCTGACTTGCTTAAGTGATGAAGTAAATGCAAAAAAGAAGTGATTAAGAACTTTGTAAACTGCCGAAGGCACAGGACGCGGAGGGCAGAATGAATGATCCTAGTGAAGCTTTTAGAAATTCGAGTCGGGGAAGTTGAGTTAGGTTACGGCTCCTGGTGGATGCCCCTAGCCTTAGAACAGCAGCCCGAGGAGGAAGAGGTCCTCACACACACGTGCACAGACACGCTCACAGTACAGCACCAGCCACTTCACAGATGCACACGCTCTCTCTCTCACACACACACACACACACACACACACACACACTCATGCACTCTCACACACATGCAGACACACACACTCACAGTATAGCGCCTGTCCCCTCACACACACATGCACACTCATACACACACACACACACTCATAGGAAAGCACTGGCTGCACTGGTGAGGTGGACACAAGTGAAATGCTGGAGAGAAAACCATTGATGGCAACCGGGTAAAACTCAACCAATTGAAAACCTTGCTGACCCCTCACTCGGTGTTCCAGTAACCAACTTCCAACTAGTTCCACGGCCAATGAGAAGGCTGAGCTTCTGGAAGCTTCTGCCTGAGCGAGCAGGCTTTGGGATCTCCAGCCAGGACAACTGGACTGAGCCAGAGATGGCCAGAGGAGGTGCTAAATACAGGCCAGAAAATAAGTCACCCCCGGAAGGGTGGACAGGGGCTGTCTGGAATCAAGTGGAATATTAAAAACTACGTGAGCACATACGTGTGTGTGCGTGTGTGTGTGAGGTGTTTTCTGCTGAGAGGGAGGGCTTGAGGGGCGGGGAGTAACAATCAGGGAGGCTTTTTCCCTGTAAAACCAATATATTCTCAGTGTAGTTTTAAACCTTTTGGAGAAAAAAGAAAGCTGAGTTTTCCCGAGTGGCCCGGCATGTTGTTTTATCATTGCTTAGATGCATTCTCTTCCACTTTCACCTCATTGTTCTTCTCTGTTCTTTCTTTCTTTTTCTTTTTTAAGATTTTTTATTTATTTTGAGAGGGGCAGAGAGAGTGAGGGAGAGAGAAAATCCCAAACAGGCTCCACGCTGTCAGCACAGAGCCTGATGCGGGGCTCAAACTCACAAACGGTGAGATCAGGACCTGAGCTGAAACCAAGAGTCGGAGGCTGAACCGAGGGAGCCCCCCCCCCGCAGCGCCCCTCACCCCAGTGTTTAGACAACTTGTGTGGCCCCTCACAAACAAACATAAACCTCTCACGATTCTATGATGGAGCAGAGCTGGGGCATGAACGATGCCGCGAGATGGCAGTTCTGGAGGAACACCCAGTGCGCGGGGCTGCTCAGTGCCGCCAGGATGGCCTCCTGGGCCTTCGTGGCCTGGCCGTGGCCCAGCGAGATCACCGTCACGGGCTGCGTTCTTCCTTTCAACTCTTGCGCAAACGTCAGGAGCGTGTTGGTGAGGTCAGTCCCTGGACAATGGTGTGGAGACAGGCACACAGTTGTGATCTCACTCCATCCCCTCGTAAAGATTCCCACCCAGCGAGGGCAGGGCCATGGTCGAGGGCGGCAGACCCGGTGAGGGAACCAGTGTTGGAATCAGACGCAGAGTTCAGATTTCAGTTCTGCTACTTACTAACTGGGTGGCCTCGGTTTTCTAATATATGAGTGTGACAGTACCTAAGGCAGCACCCACTGGTTCTCTACTCCAGTGTCTAGTCGTCCCTCTCTCTTCAGCAGCTGATCCCCAGGGTTCCTCAGGATGATTGTGTCCCCAGCTGAAAGACTCCATTTTTCACAGCTAGATATAGGCATCTAAGTGTTGTGAACAGGCTTCGGTAGCAAAGTTTCTTGAATTGTTGTGTAATACTCCCTGTCTTCCATTCTATGTATTGTTGAAGCCATGGGCGTGAGGGCTGGAGCCCTGGCAGCCACCCTGGGCTACATCGTCAGGAAATGCACGGCACCTACTGTGAGTGTGTCAGGCCCAGAGAGGCTGCTTTACATAAAAGGTTACAGAGGAGGCAGCCTCCACACAGATGCACTTTCCTAAACTCTTTTTTGCCTAATAGACTCAAAGTTTGAAAACAGTGAATTCTAAAGATATATTTGATCTGGAGATGATGAAGAACAGAAGATGAGTTAAAACACTTTGCTTGGGGTCTGTTGGGCAAAGACAAGGAAAAAAGCATTTGGAGTTTTGAGGAAGACAAGGGCTGGGTGGATGGGGCCACTTTCTGATATCTATATCTATACCTATATATACATACACACATATACACACACATACATATATATATATATGTATATATTTATGAGTCAACCTATTAAAATAGTTAATAAATACAAGGGCAATCCCAACTTCCAGATCAATAATATGTTTAGGAGATATTTTCTGCACAGAAAATTAGCACTGATAAGTTTTTCCATGGTTATGAATCCAGGAAATTGTATTCTTGGTTCTTTTACAGTTTTAGAAATATTCAGTCTTCATAGAACTTAAAGTTTTAATCAGTCCCTTTCCCAGAATATGTAAATAACAGAAAAACACTTTAAACATAAAAATACCCAACACAGAACCTATTTCTCTACACCTGTTTTTAAGTTTATTTATTTTGAGAGAGAAGGAGAGCAGAGGAGGGAGGGAAAGACAAAGAGACTGAAAGAGAGAGAATCCCAAGCAGGCTCTGAGCTGTCAGCACAGAGCCTGACGTGGGGCTTGAACTCACAAACTCTGAGATCATGACCTGAGCCGAAACCAAGAGTCGGCCGCTCACCCAGCTGACCCCTGGCGCCCCTTTCGGTGACCACCGCACGGGCAGCTTACCATGGGAGTGGATAAGGAGCAGCGGAGTCCTGGCGTTGGATCCCTCATATGACTCTCGCAAATTAATTCCAGTTTGGAGACTATATTCATTTCCCATTTTTTCAGTTACAAACCTTCTCACTGAATTCTTTAAATGCTCTGGCTGAAGAATTTTTATCTGAAAAAAAAAAAGGCACCCAGAGGAACACTCCCTGTGGTAAAGTGGAACCAGACAAGGAGGTATATTCATTATTTATGTCCTCAGAGCGTCATCGTGTACTTCATGCTGGGAAACTTTAACAGGCGAGTGGCAGGGAGACCGGGGCCACGGCTCGTGGTCCTCACATGGCCCTTCCTCGGTGCTGGACTACCTGTGCCTCTGTGTCTCACACTCTGACAGAGATCTTGCATTGGATGTGAAAACCCAGGTTATGGTCCCCAATTTCCCATGGGCTCTTCCTGCCCCGCTGTCCACACACCCTACCACACGCGCAGAGCATGAAAGCCAGGTGCGCACTGACTCCTCCAGCAATAACGTGAAGATAAACAGCCCAGCAAAGTAGGAAAGAGTCTGGAAAACTCTAGAGGGACCTAAAGATTTTGGCAACTGCGTCCACATGATGAGTAGCGGCTCAGGGCCCGTTGGAAGCAATCATCGCACATCTCGGAACCACTGTGTGCTGTTTACAAAATGATCACGGATTCTGTCCTGAGCATTTTCAGCGCCAGAGAGCCTGTCATTTAAGGCAAAGCTGAATGGATCTGTGCATCTGTGTGGAAGCCCCAGGCTGGACTGTGGGAAGCCGCCATTGTTACAGGTCTCGAACGGTCAAATATTGGCAAAGTCGCTGTTTAACATAATACGTGTGACCCGTATGTCAAGTTCTGCTCTTTTCTGTTATTCCTTGGAAAAATTAATCTTAATTTTATTTGACTTAAATGCAGCATATGTGTGTATGTGTGTGTATTTTTTCAGTTTTTAAAGAATTAATTATTTATTATGGGAAAGGTGGAAGGGACAAAGAGAGAGGGAGAAAGAGAATCCAAAGCAGGCTCTGCCCTGTCGGCACAAGCTGTAAGATCATGACCTGAGCTGAAATCAAGAGTTGGACCTTAACTGACTGAGCCCCCAGGCGTCCCTGTGGATAGATATTTTAAATGAGTATCAGCCACACACAAAACATCTGGGGTCTAAGAGCCGAGCTTGCCCAGTGCATCCAGTCAGTGGAAACGTTAGAATCTACCTCGGGGAGCAGGCAGCGACACGTCACCGCCGAGGGTGTCACGGCTGAGGGTCTATGCTCCCAGATGTGTGTTCCCCCTCACTTTACTGTACGTTGGGGTTGTGCTGAACTCTTTTCTACACAGGTCGATCAGTTCTGGAAAGTTCCCCACGTGTCCACAGCCCTCCCCCGCCCCCCCCCCCCCCCCCCCCCCCCCCCCCCCCCCCCCCCCCCCCCCCCCGCGTTGCCATCCTTCCGGCCACTCTCCTGTCCAGTAGGCTGTCGCAATGTGGGGGGCAGGGTGCTAACTGGACCCGGCCTTATCTTGATGGGATCATCCTTCCCCCCTTCTTTCTAATATGAAGTCTAACTTCATCTCTTAGGTGGAAATCTCAGTTTCTCTTATAGGTCAGACCCAGATTCAAATATTCTAACTGGATTTCTTTGTCTGTACGCATGACTCTATCAGACCAGGTCTTCTGACTGTGGGTTTGGGAAACAGGATCAATGTTTCCAGTTCACAAATGGAAGTCATCTGGGGCTTGCCAGGAAAGGTAATACAGCACATGCTTTAAAACGGAATTAATTTTGCTGTTACAGTGATACGTACTGGCTACATAACATTCGAGTAATATAAAAGTTAGAATGGAAAAATGAAGGTCCTATTTTCTAGAAAAACCTCTGTTGTTTCCCGTGGCTCCTCCTGTTTTCTGTGCACATGCCAACATCGCTCCGTCTCCCCCCCTCTTCTCGCAACGGCGTCCGACCGCACAGACTGGCATCCAGCTTAAAGGTGTCTTCATGTTTGCCTGGTTCTTTTTCCTCGAACACTTTGAAGTTTCATAAGAGAGACTTCCAGAGGTTCAAAGCCATTTGTCTGGGACAAATTACACTTGAAATGTTGAGACCAGCAAGACAAAGTGAAACATGTCTATAAGCTAGATGCAGTGTTTGGGGCAGCGTCTCTCTGGAGGGAATTTTAAAGTGTTACAAGAATAAAATTCAAGGCAGAAATCGAAGGCTGCTGTTTGCAGAAGTGGGGTCCAAAGTGAGAGAGAGAGAAGGCATTTCTCCATCACTAAGTGAGACGGCAGATGCGGAAATAAAAAGATGTTTCTGGGTGACAAGGACGAGCCCAGGATGGTGTATTTGGAGGAGGGGCAGTGCCGGCTTCCTGCCAGGAGTTAGGTGGTACACATGGTCTGAGTTTCGATCCCGGCTCCATTAGGTGATTTCTAGGCTCTGCCTCCCTGGCTCTGTGACGTGGGGGATATAGTCGCACTGACCCCTAAGATTATTACGAGGATTGAATGAAATGATGTCTGTAAAACACTTAGCCCGTGCTAAGCAGCAGGTGTTCTAAGGGGCTCATGAATGACGCCCATTTGCACCCCCACCCCCAGCCCCCCCAGCCGGATTCTGAGGTGGAATATCCCCCGTGTAACAGTGGGCGGATGGATGTGGGGCTGTTTTGTGCCTCCTCTGGGCCGGGTCTGGTCCGGAGCCACGCAGGTAACACTGAGAAGCCCAGCCTGGGTGTGGTTTTTGCAAGCAGGTCCTGAAAGGGCTTGGGGAGAAGGCCTGTGTTCATCTCTCAAATGTACCCAGTTTCTAAGTCCTCCATCCCCTGGCGGGGAGGGGGCGAGGGCTGAGGGAGGGCCGGAGCGCTACCCGATTGGACCCTCCACACAAAAGGAACAGTAGGAGTTGACTTGCTTCCCTCCAACATTAACCTTACTTATAAAATCCACGTATTTCACTAATTTAAATTCCGATTTAAATTGGAATGGTGTAAGTTACTGACATGGCTCTCAGAACACTGAGAATATCACCGTGTCCTCGCAGCACATCTTACCAAAATGAGCCTTTGAAATGGAGTGAGTTTCTCCCAGGGGAAATTCACAGGATGATGTATTTCTTCATCTTCATTCAGAAGTTCAGCTAGATGTAATTTAGAGAAAGACATAGAGATGGACAGTCAAATGTCATGGGTCACTAAAATGACACCGCAATGAAAAGTCTGGCCTAAGGCTGAACATGGCTGACTTCTCTTAAAGTGGACTGTGTGCCCATGAGATGTGAGGTGTCCCCAAGGTCACGGGTGAGGCAGATCCCCGGCCAGTGAGCAGAGGTGTGGCCAACACCTTGTAACCTGCTTCTGCGTGCAGGCCGTTTTTCTGGTGAATATAAACTGGTACCTCTAGAGGCCAGAGATTTCTGTTCATAATCTACCTGTAACAGATATGGGAAATGAGAGCTTAATGGAAATTAACAAGATTCCCACAATTTGGAAAAACCACTATTATACATATCTGGTTGTTTCATGCTGCCTCAGGGTCCTCTGGGCTCACCTGCCCTGCGACGGGGGAGCCCCTGGTTTTCACTTCCAGCTGTCCCCGACACGGCTAGGGTTCCTGCCTGTCTCCTGTCCCTACTACTTCCTTTCTCCAGCGTCTAACTTTAAATACACCCTGGATGATAGAAATGGCTTTTCTGAATAGAGCAGAAATAGGTTTGCTGATCTTAAAAAAAAAAAAGCCCATGATACACAAACATTTAGGTACAAATGGATAAATCTGTTTTCCCCCTAAAACGAAACAATTTTTGCTTTACAAAACAATGATGTAAGGAAGAGGAGGAGAGCGTCTTAATCAGAACTGGAAATCAGGAAGCTATAGAAGAAAGAAAAATAGACATAATTGGCCACACAGACATTTCACCATGGTTGGTGCAGATCCCAAAGGTAAATCCAACAGACGGTAACTGATTTTTAAAAATACTTGAACAAGTTAGTATCCTTACAAAACAAAGTTAATCATGCATCACACCAGTAGGGTTCTTATAGATGGCCAAAAAAGAATAACCAATTCAGTGGGAAAATGGGCCAAGTACATTAACAGGTAAATCCAAGTGGTCCACGAACGTCTAAGAAGGTACTTAAATGTAGTGCTGGCCAGGAAATCTGAATTAAAGTACCTTGACATTTTCAGATTGGCCAAAGTTGAAAACAAATCAGTAGCCCCTTGGAAAAGAGGAAGTTATGTATCACTGGTAGAAACAGAAATTATCCTGGACTTTTCAGACAAGCAATTGAACAGCAAACTATTAACATAAAAATAATACAGTTTTGACCCAGGACTTCCCTTTCTGGCCACCCGTCCCCAAGGAAATGAGCTCAGAGGGAAGGCGTGTAAGGATGTGTCGGTTCCTCGTGGCAGAAATCTGGAAGGAAAGTGGAGAGAAATGTGGAAGGAGACACACCAGGATGTGGGTGGAGGTCCTGGGGGAGAGGCAGGGCGTCCAAGGGGCAGACGCGACACGGAAGAGGTGTGCTGAAAACAAATCATTTGATGTGAGCGGTTTACGGAGCGCACCTGTTCCACCAAATGACCTGCTAAGACTCGCGTGGGTTGTGCATGTGGGTGGTGCGGCCGCTGCTTGATCTCACGCTCAGTCACGAGACTGGCGTGGGGCCTGCATTAAGTGACACAAGCCGTGCTCACGGCTGAGCTACGTCCCTCCCTTTGATTTTCTCATTAGATACTGAGCCACGTGTGTCAGCGGACAGTTCACATGTACACACATGCAACGAGGTGAGAGGACACAAAACGTAGAGAGCTTGCTTACCTTCCTTCGGTGGAGCCTTTTCTGGAGAGAAGGGCATGCTCATCAGGCAGTAGGCAGCCTGACTGGTTCTGAAAGCGCTCCACTGGGGCACGTTCGACAGGAGGGACTCACAGAGCAGCGCGAACGGCTGGAGCCTGTGGCTGACGTGCACACACTGCTCCCACGCGGACCCCGACAGCCACCAGAGGTGCCGCTGTCTGCCGGTTTCATACGCGTCTAATAGAGGAAGGGAAATGACCGCATTAAAAGAGACAATACCCTTGACCTTTGCGTTACTCCCCAAAAGCAGATGTTTCATAAATATCTGTTGTTGAGGAAGAGCCATTTTGTGTAAAAAATCAGTTACGTAAGCGGCAGCTTTTTATTGTGGTAAACACACACACAATTTTTCATCGTTGCCATCTGTTAAGTGTAGAGTTCATCAGTGTTAAGTACATTCACATTGTTGTGAAACAGATCTCTGGAACTTTCCCGGCGAATCTGAAACTCTGTCCCTAGGAAACAGCCTGCCCCTGACCCCTGAGCTCCCCCATAGTACTTAATGATTCTAGGATCCCAACTACTCCAGACGCCTCATGTAAGTGATGGGCTTATTTTACTCAGCATGAGGTCCTCAAAGCTCCATCCATGCCACAGCAGGTGACAGGGTTTCCTCCTCTTCCAGGCTGAAGAATAGTCCCTTGTATGCATACGCCATTTTGTCTATCCACTCAGCCATTAGTGGATATCTGGGTTGCTTACACCGATTGGCTGCTGTGAACAGGGGTGTGCAAATATCAGTCTGAGGCCTTGCCTTCAGTTCTTGTGGATATATACTAAGATATGGTATTGTTGCAGCATATGGTAGTTTTATTTTTAATTCTTTGAGGAGCCTCCATACTGTTTTCCATTAAGCATTGTACCATTTTACAATCCTACCAACAGTACCCAAGGTTCTGATATCCACACATCCTTGGAGCACTTGTTATTTTTGGTTTTCCTATTTTGTTTTGTTTTGTTTTACAGTAGCTATCCTAATGAATGTGAGATGATATCTTATTATGCTCTTTTGATTTGCATTTCCTGATGATCAAGGATGTTGAACATTTTTTCATATACTTGTTGGCCATTTGTGTATCATCTTTAGAGAAATGTCTATTCAAGCCCTTTGCCCATTTTTAAATTGGGTTATTTGATTTTTTGTTGTTGTTGAGTTACTGAGTTCTTTAGGTACTTTATACATTAACTCCTTATTGATATATAATTTGAAATAGTTTTTCCTATTCCATAGGAAACACTGTTGATCATGTCCTTTGAAGTTTTTAAGTTTGATGTAGTCCTATTTGTCTTTATTTGCTTTTGTTGCCTGTGCACTGGTGTCATATCCAAGAAATCACTGCCAAGTCCAATATTAGAGTTTTATAGTTTTAGGTCTTATGTTTAGATCTTAAATTCATTTTGAGTTTATTTTTGTATTTGGCGTAGGATCCAATTTCATTCTATTGCATGTGGATATCCAATTTTCCCGGCTCCATTTGTTAAAGGGACTGTCCTTTCCTCTATCGGGTGGTCCATCTTTGTTGAAGATCATTCAATGGTTGATTTCTGTTCTGTTCTCTCTGTTCTGTTCCATGGGTCTGTTTACCTGTCTCTATGCCTGTACCAGACTGTTTTCATTACTGTAGCTTTATACTATGGCTTGTCACCAAGAAGTATGATGCTTCCAACTTTTTCTTTTTCGAAACTGTTTTCTCTAGTTAGAGTCCCTGGAGATTCTACATGAATTTTAGGATGAATTTTTCTATACTTGCAAAAACTGCCTCTTGGATTTTGTTAGGAATTGCATTGAATCTGTAGATTGCTCTAGGTCAGTATGGACACCTTAACAATATTAAGTCTGCCAATACATGAGCATGGGGTGTCTCTCCGTTTGTTTGTGTTGTCTTTGATGTCTTTCAGCAGTGTTTTATAGTTTGTAGTGTACACGTCTTTCACCTCCTTAGGTTTTTTCCTTAAGTGTTTTGTTCCTTTTGATGCTATTCTAAATGGGACTGTTTTCTTAATTTCCTTTTCATATTATTTGTTGTTAATGTATAAAAAAACACCTAATGATGTATGTTGGTTTTGTGTCTTACAACTTTGCTGTATTGGTTTACTATTTCTGACAGGGTTTTTGTGGACTCTTATGAGTTTTCTACATGTAAGATCATGTCCTCTGTGAACAAAGATACTTTTACTTCTTCCTTCCCAATTTGGATGTCTTTTATTTCTTTTTCTTATCTAATGCACTGGCTAGAACTTACATGTTAAGAACAAGTGGTTAGAGAGCAGTGGACATCCTTGCCTTGTTTCTGATCTTGAGAAAAATTCAGTGTTTTATCACTGAGTAGAATGTTAGCTGTGGGTTTTTTCCCAAATGATCTTTATTGTGTGGAGGTTCTTTCCTTCAATTCCCAGTTTGTTGAATGTTTTTAACCCTGAAAGGGTTGAGTCTTATCAAATGCTTTTTCTGCATCAATTAAGATGGTCATGTGATTATGTCCTCCATTCTGTTAATGTGGTTATTACATTGATTGATTTTTCTTATGTCAAAATGTCCTTGCAATTCCAAGAATAAATTGCATGTGGTCATGGTGTATAATCCTTTAATAGGCTGTTGAATTTGGTTTGGTATATTTTGTTGAGAAATTTTACATCTATAATCATCAGAAATATTGGTCTGTAGTTTTCTGTTCTGAAGGAATCCATGGCTTTGGTATCAGGGTAATGCCAGTCTTCCAGAACAAGCTTGAAGTGTTCCCTCCTCCTCATTTTTTGGGAAGAGTTTCAGGAAATTTTGCGTTTATTCTTTTTTAAATGTTTGGTAAAATTTTCCAGTGCAGCCATTTGTCCCAGGCCTCTTCTTTGTTGGGAGACTGTTGCTTACTGAATCAATCTCCTTACTTGTTATAAATCTGTTCAAATTTTCTATTTCTTCATGATCCAGTCTTGGTAGATTATATGTTTCCATTTCTTCTGGGTTATCCAATTTGTCAACATGTAGTTGTTCACAGTAGTCCCCTATGATCCTTTTTATTTTTGAGCATCAGTTTTAATGTTCCTGCTCTCATTTCTGATCTTCATTATTAGAGTCTTATCTTCTTAGTAAATCTAGCTTAGACTGTCTTAATTTTGTTGATATTTTCAGGAAGCCAGCTATAGGTTTTGTTTTCCATTTTTTAATTCTCTATTTTATTTGTGCTTCACTCTTTCTTATTTCCTTCCTTCTGCTAGCTTTGTGTTTAGTTAGTTCTTTTTTTTTTTTTTGCTAGTTCTTTGAGGTTGAGACCTGTTTTTTAAAAATATTTTTTAATGTTTTATTTATTTTTGAGAGAGAGAGCTAGCATGAGCAGAGTGAGAGAGAGGGAGAGAGAGAATCTGAAGCAGGTTCTGGGCTCCCAGCTGTCAGCAAATAGAGCTCGACACAGGGCTTGAACTCACAAACCATGAGATTATGACCTGAGCTGAAGTCAGACACTTAACTGACTGAGCCACCCTGGTGACCCAAGACCTGTTTGTTGTTGTTGTTGTTGCTGTTGTTAATGTATGCATTTATAGTTATAAGCTTCTCTCTTACTATTGCTTTTGCTGTATCCCATAAGCATTGTTACATTGTGTTTTCATTTTTATTTGTCTCAAGATATTTTCTGGTTTCCCTTGTGACTTCTTTGACCTACTGATTAAGAGTATGTTATTTAATATCCACATGCTTTTGTATGGTTCATGTGATATCGATTTCTAGTTTCATTCCATTGTGGCCAGAAAAAGATACTATATATATGTCAGTCATCGTGCCTGGAGACCCACATCTCTAACTTAAAAAAGTGGTTAACTAAGTTTTGGTCCATTCAAAAACTGGAATGTTGTGTAGACATAAAAAGTCTATTTCCTGACAGAGGAAGCTACTTGTGACATGTTATTAATTTGTAAAAAAGTAGATGTAAGTCTTTCAGCAAAGGCACCGTCAAGAACACACAAATATTCCTATATGGGTATGAACGTATGTAAAGAAGATTTATAGGGAGGAAAACTAGTGGAAGGAAAACCCACAAACATACTGACAGTCATGATCTCAGGACTGTGGGGTTACAGAAGATTCATTTACTTCTTTCTGCTTATCTGTAGGTTGTAATGATTTGCTTAATAAACACATTCTGCTTGTATCATGATTTAAAAAAAAAGGAAGTTATTAAATGTTGTTTCTTTAAGTGCACTGGGGGTGTTTTTAGGGGTCCAAGTGCTGTGGGCGCCCCGTGGGCTGGCTGGCTGCTGGCCTTGTCTCCTGGTCACAGGTGAGGGTCGGGAGTGGCTCCCTGACTGGGCGGTGGTGCTCAGACCCACCCTCCCGGACACAGGGCATCTGACTGAGAGGGGCTCTTGTCACGCTGGTGCGTGGCTATGTACATTTTCCTGTTACACCCCAGACTCATTCTAAACATTTTTATTTTATTTTTTGGTTTAAGATATTGAGTTATTAAAAAACTGTTTTAATGTTTACTTATTTTTGAGACACAGAAAGACAGAACATTAGCAGGGAAGGGGTACAGAGAGAGGGACACACAGAATTCAAAGATGCTCCAGGCTCTGAGCTGTCAACACAGAGCCCAACGCAAGCCTTGAACTCAAGAACCCTGAGACCACGCCCTGAGCCAAAGTTGGAGGCTCAACCAAGATACCCAGACGCCCCAAGATATTGAGTTATTGTATGTTTTTACAAACAAAGCAGTCTTAATAAACTCATAAGAACATTTCCTAACTCAACAGTCATTTATGAAACATCTACATACCAGGCTTCGGTAAAATAAGAACAAACAAAAACCAAAACAAAACTATCCAAATGGCTGGTATTCTCGAGAGCGATTCTTTTTCTGAGAGCAATTTCCTTTCTGACTTCTAGGCTTTGCTAATAGTCTCAAAACACTTGACCGAGGACACTCCAAACCACCTCCTCTTCTCCCTTGGGGACAACATCAGCTGACGTTTAACTGTATACTTCCTGTGATTTAGAGCTACCACACAGCACAACAACATGTCACTGAACTGTATGCTTAAAAATGGTTCAGAAGGTAAATTCTATGTTATGTGTATCTTACCATGACTTAGGAAATAAGTATATTTAAAAATGTGCAACACAGGAGGATTTGAAAAGATCCCATACTTACGTGATTTTGCTAATCATTTTGCATAAGCGTGCTTTTCATGGCTCAAATTTTCAAGGGATTTTCATAAGAAACTGAGGGGGACTGTGGATAGGAGGGGTCAAGCTTTGCTCTAGATGGCATTTATTCTGTGTGTGCACACATGTGCGTGTGTCCCTAATGACTGGCACTGGGCATTTTTAGTAGATTAGGATTACAATAACCATACCACATGCCATCCATTCAACAATTATTGAGTACCAATTATATGCCTAATGGATAAGGATACAGTGATGAATTAAACGTCACACTTGACCTGAAGCTACTTTTAGAACATACATATAGAACCACAGGCTTGGAGCACTTAAACCTCTCAGGGCTTTTCAGGAAGACATGTTTGCAATGGCTTTTTGCCAATCCCAGAGCAGGTACCTTTTACTTACTATCAAGTCTAGGCCGGGACATCACACCTTTAGCATTCTTCAGCACGTCAGAATGTAAGAAGATGTCCCATTCTTCGTCTGGTAGGGACCCAAGGTCATCGCGCACGAGACTGCCCCCAGCATTATTTTGCATGATCGCCGTGCAAAGCCGGAAGGAGAAACACAGCTTGTGCTGGTGAAACAGAGCCAAGGACACCACCTGGGGGGAGGGGAGGGAAGGGGTGGGACCATCACGTCAGATGCGCCCCCCTGTACTGAAGTCTGTAAGAGTCCCAGGAAAGAACTCTCACCTTAAAAACATTTCTCGTCAGCACATCTATCGCCTGTTGAAGACGCCTCTCTAAGAGATGTTTGTCGTTTCCTAACTTCGGTTCTTGGGAGCCGGCTATGCTGTCACAAATGGTTTCCTGAGGCGTGTTCTCCCTTTTCAGACTCTGTTGTTGCTCTTTGCTTTGGGGAGCTACTGATTGGGCAAATGCTTGGCGAAACCAGTCCAGGGAGAACTGGTACATGGGGCTGAGGCGGGTGAGCCCGGCCACCAGGAAGTAGAGCAGGGCGCCCCGGGTCGCAATGGGCATGTACCGTTCCCGCAGCGCTCGGATTTCACTTTCTGCTTTTTCTGTCTCTTTGATGTGCTCTGAAATCTTGCTTGAAGTCATTTTGGATTTTCTTAAGACGTCTACAATTTCCTCATCATCTAATATATACACTAAAGACAAAGAATGAATAAAAACCTTTGGAATGTTAAATACTGATCATTCCTTCATCCTGAAATCTTTCTTTAAGAGGCTATTTTCCCCCAAGTTTATTTATTTATTTTGAGAGAGAGACAGGAACAGAAGGAGAGAGAGCCAGAATCCCAAGCAGGCTCCACACTGTCAGCACAGAGCCTGGCACAGGACTTGAACTCACAAATTGAGAGATCATGACCTGAGCCAAAGTCAGACACTTAACCAACTGAGCCACCCAGGCGCTCTGTGTAGGTTCTATCTTTAGTGCACATAATAAGTAGCCATTCCATCAGAAGGAATGACCCACTATACACATAGGATATGAAAACCAAATTTCCAGAAAATAACAAGTGCCTCATTTTTTCCTGTGATGCACTCTGATATTTCCTATTCTATTCTATTTTCTTAAGCAAATAAAGTTGAAAATGAATTGATTTCTCATTCCACTGTCAGGCTACAACTTACCTTTTAAAAAAGCACTGCCCTAGAAACACAGAATAATTCTATTCTTTTTGAATATTTAGGATGATTTTCTGATTTCCATGATTGATTCTATTATTTTATGAACAAAACATTCACATTTTCCTCAGGTGCTTCTGTGAATGACATCATTTATCGAGTCCTCACATATTGAGTCCTTGATGCTCACCTCAGGACACATGTTGGTTTGAAAAGAGCCCTCTTAAAATGTGGGTCTAGAACTAAAGTAGCTTTATATGCTCATTTTAAGGAATGATGGGATTATTACATTCCATGACCTGGATACCACATTCTTCTTGATTTCGGGGATGCTTTCTAAGTGATGTCTGGACCCCAGCTCTGGGCTACCTCTCAGAGTCCCCACCCTACTTGGGTTTCCCATAGTGCATGGGGAGCTGCAGTACAGATAAAATATTTAGAAAGAGAGAGTAAGGATGACCTATTTTACTAAGACTTGGAAAAAGGAAAGAAAAAAATATGTAAATATATACTGAGTCAAGGAGTCTCTTTATTTAGCTTTTTTTCAAGAACAACTTTTTATTATAACTACTATTAGGAAAATTATAACCATTATTACTAAAAGGTTAGTCTTTAAAAAATCTCAAAAGGGCACCTGGCTGGCTTAGTCAGGTGTTGACTCTTTTTTTTTTCCATAATATTTTATTGTCAAATTGTTTCCCATATAACACCCAGTGCTCTTCCCCTTAAGTGCTCTCCACCATCACCACCACCTCTTTCCCCCCCCTCCCCCTTAGGTGTTGACTCTTGATCTCGGCTCAGGTCATGATCTCAGTTTGTGGGATTGAGCCCTATGTTGGGTTCTGCACTGGGAGTGTGGAGCTTGCTTGGGATTCTCTCTCTCTCTCTCTCTCTCTCTCTGCCCCTCCTCGACCTGTGCTCTCTTTCTCTCTCAAAATAAATAAACTTAAGCCCTCAGACTCCACCACAAGGAACAAGTGCTAGGAATAATCATGAAAGGCAGAATGACACCTTACACTGTGTGGACGTGTGTGGATGTGTGTTATCATAAACAACTTTCTTTTTGTCTCATTAAATCTATCTTTTGTCCAATGTAGACAAAAGTTATAGCAAAACATGACATTTGTTCATATAGTGGTTCATGAAATGGGACAGGCTACACTAGTCAGACCATGTCACCTTCTGTGTGTCACCCAAGACCTACATGTTCTGGTTCATTCCAATCTCCCAAGGGAAACAGACGTGACAACCTGGTCCAGGCAACTAACTAGTCTTGTCATTAAGAGAAGCATGGCTTAGCCCCGTGTTACACAGAAAGAGCTTAATGGGTGTCATTAGAATAGGAAGGAACATAGTCAGATCTTTAATGGGGAACTAGCCCCGTGTTACACAGAAAGAGCTTAATGGGTGTCATTAGAATAGGAAGGAACATAGTCAGATCTTTAATGGGGAACTAATGCATCCGAGAGACATTCAAGCCCCAGAGTCACCAGTTAGGAGCCTACGAACGGCAATCCACTGATAGATGACTGGCATTTGATGACAGATGATTTAGGAGCTGTGACCCTGTGACTTATAATAAGAAATATACATGAGGTCTTCATCGCGTATTAGAACTCTATGAACGCTGGGGATTTCTAAAGGAGAGGCGAGAGTAATAAAGGCGTGTTTTGTCATGTTAGTGAGGTGCCTCTGGACTCCATCTAAGGACTGGTGATGGATCGCCAGGCGGGCGGTGGACAGAGGGTTAGCAGGCAGCCCGCATCTCCCCAGACCTCGCCTACGCCCACCTGCTGTTCCGAGTCCCGTCCTTTCATGAGAGACCAGGAATCCAGTGAGCAAATGGGGTTGCTGGAACTTGCGTTCTGAAGCCCCTCTAGGGGGAGGGGGTAGTCTTGTGGGACTGAAACCATAAGGGGAGGGGATCTGAGGCCATCTGCAGGGAGGCAGTGTCCCATGGCGGCCACTGTAGTCCTGAGTGCACTCCATCCTGCATGTTGAAACAGCGTATATGGAACCCCTGTGGGAGGGTGGCCCCAGGAAGCTGTCATGCTTTCTCTTTAGTTGGTTAGAAATTATATTGTTAAAATGTAGAGACTGTGGTTTCTCAGCTATTTCTTGTGCTGAAGAGGAAAATCTTTTCTACTGCTACTTTAATAAACACCATATTTTAATGGGACACATATAAGTTACTGGATTATGTCCTTATCTATTTTAGCTATGAATTCTTGGGGAGACCTAATCTTTAGGTCTCTACTCTAACCTGATACATAGAACACACGTCAGATGCTTGATGTAGATGGCAGAGAGCAAGGCGGGCACCAACCAGTCTCTGTAGGAGTTTTCTTACAACTTCCGCTGACTATCTCGTGGCACATATCCTACGGCATAATGAGCTAAGGCAGAGGTGGGAACGCATTTCATTTCAGAGATGGGTGTTCTACCTCCATTAATCAGTTCTCCAGTGGAAACTGCAGATCTGATATTTTTGCTCCGATTGAGAATATGGCCTTTCTGGCTTTTCTTCTGTCCTCCACAGAGCTAGCAAAAGTCTCCCAATGTCACGAAACACCTTCACTGACCTTGTATGGTCTGCAGTATATTTAGCGTTGTTTCTTCCAGCTCTTCAAGAGCCACAGCGTCGAGGGATATGCTCTCCAGTACCTGGAGATGTCGGTTCTCTAAGTGAGGAACTTCGTGTGATAACACCGTAGATAGGAGCTGATCCTGCAAACCTGGGAGTGTCACAGCGAAGCTGACCAGAGTCACAAAGTTACAAACCGATGGAGGAAAGTGGGGGTTTTCTACGTCTGTAGAAATGAACAGCCTGAAGTATGAGAAAGGCACCAGTTATTCATAGGGTCAGTGGAGGGAAAACACAGGAAACAAATTTATGAAATAATGGAAAGAAATGCAAAACAAGGAGCATTTTTAGTGCTGTCCAGCCCTGTATGCAAAATAGGCTCTCAATTTATACTGTGTGGCTGTATTTACTATTTACAATTAAAACCCACAACCACAGATTACATCCCCACCATATTTCGTCTCCGCATCGGGGCAGAGGAAAGAGAAGTGCTAACTAAGTAGCAGGAGCTCTGAACTGCTGTTAGGGGACCCTGAGCACCGTGGTGTTTGCCATGGTCAGAAAGTGACAGAGCGGGACCTGTGGCCAGTCTGCCCTCCTCGACAGTGCCCTCCACCCCTTCCTCACACACACAACTCAGCCATGGGCACCAGGCTGTCGATGCAGCAAAATGCTGCTGCGTTCATTCCTGGGGCCATTGCTCAATCTGTAATTTGTGCGCAGCTGTGCTCTGGAGAGCATTAGTTAGCTAAGGGGCTTTGAGGTCCTTAACGGGAAGACTCCTGTGTAACCTTCTTTAACCTAGTGTTTTTAAAAAACTACGGGACCCCTTTTTTGAGTGACACCTATTAAATCTCTAGAATGGGGTTAGTTGTTTTGAGGACCGTACTGTACTTTGCAAAATGTTCTCTTAACCGAAGGAGGGAGTCTGGGAGAGAGGATTCCAAGCTGTAAGAGTCTGGAGGAGCCCAGGGGCAAGGACCCCTGAGCACCAGGACCATGTGAGGACTCGGCGTGTCAGAGCCCCTGGAAGATAGGGAAGTGCACCGGGCTGGGAGCCAGTGACCCACCTTCTTGTCCCCCTTGCCAATCACCTGCTACTTAAGTCCTGCTGGTTATGAGTTCAAGGGGAGAGCGCTGTGCCTGGCAGCGCAAGTGTCTTATCCCCTCGGGAACTGTATTTATGTAGTATTAAGTTTGACTGTTTAAATCCTCTGTGAAGTTGGATGGCGGGAGGGGGGCAGAGTTCCCAAAGGTCCTGAACCGCGGGGAATATGGATACAATGTTCTCGTTGGACCAAACGCTCTCTTTTTCCTCCAGATATCCAATATGGATTTTGTGTTTTTAAAGGAGCAGAAGTGTTTCCTGCTGAAATCAAATGTGAGGCAAACAGACCAAGGGGGGTCGAGTGGGGCCCAGCTTCCAGCTTGCTGCCGCTCTGCACACCTTTCTGGGGAGCCCCTCCTGCCCCCAGGTCTTACTGGGCACAGCATGGAAAATACTGGCTGGGAATGACTTAATAAATACAACTCCGTTCTCTGTTGTTCGTACCGAAACACACAAACAAAACATTCAAACGCAATCTCACGGTTTTCTCCAGGAGAAGCTCACCTGTACGGAAATACAGGCCCTTCTCTGATATTTTTCTAAAAAAATACACACATTGGCTGCACTTTAGCTGTGGGAGACATTACCTAAATTGGGAACTGTATTCAATCTCAGAGTCCTCAATCCTTATGAAACACGGTCCTCTTTTCGGAGGGACACCCACTTTCAAAATCGCCTTTAAACTTGGAGCTAATGGTTCAGGGAGATTCTGAAAGAGATAAGGAGAAAGTTCATCTTAGAACAAAGAGTCAGCTGAAAAGTCACAGCATTTACACATGTAAATGTACATCTTGTTAGTATTCGGACACCAAAGAGAGCCTGATCTGAGAGAACTGACCATTGAAAAGTCACTGGATGTATTTACTAGTTTTCCCCTGACAAAGTTATCCATAATTAAAAGCTTTTAGTTTCTATGCTCAGTGCATCCAGTCTATACTGCAGCAGCACGGAATTAGGGAGTTAGGCCATTGTGTCCAAATACCTGCAAGAGGACACTCCCTCCTGTCTTCACAGCATTCTCTAGAGTTTGGAGGTAGCTGCCGTCCTCAATGGAGAGCTCCTGCAGCCTGGACCCTTCCATCTGCCGGATCCAGTTGTGCGCCTGCTTCTGCGGATCTATGAGCAGTGGCCACTGCAGGCCGCTTGTGGTCAAGATGGCATTCTCTGTTGCATACTGACTGAGCGGGAGCCCCTGGGAATGCCACCGGCGGATCTGGAACGAGAGCATTAGTAGGTGTGCTGCTCCGTACACTTCCTGGCTCCTGCAGTGTCCCCTACAAGGGACCGTACAGGGGCGCTGCCTTTAGAAAAATCAAATAATCTTTAAAAGGAGTGAGGGCATGAATAATATAAAACACCAGGATATGAAATTCTGGGTAATTACTCACTGAGTTACACGTTTCTGTTCATCAGGACGGAGGAGTTCCCCTGACAACAATGATATTATGGGGGATGGGCACAAAATGTGACAGGTGCCTGTTCCCAGGACGTGGACTCTGGTGCGTATGACAGACGACAACACGGTGGCTCTACTGCACGCCCACCACCTGCCATGCACACACATGCGTCATCTAGTCACACCTGCTCCAACAGCCCTCACTTCTCAGGAGGGGGAACTGGGCTTTGTCCACAGTCACGCCGGCCGAGCAAGAGGCAGACCTAGGGTTTGACTCAGAAGCTGACGCCAAGACAGATAAACTTCATTTGGATTTCCTGGCAGTCTCAGCAGGCTGGGAGAAAAAAAAGCCCAGAAGGTGCTGGGAGGTCGGAGGAGGAAAGGACATCAGGGACATTCCAGGGAGACCCCACAGGGAGCCAAGGATACTTTTCAGTTTTTAAAGGAAAGAAAAAGTTTTTTGTTGCGGTCTGTGCAGAACTGCAGGCTCTTGACGTCTACGTAGAAGGAAACACGATGGGGTGGAGAAGCCTGAAAACTACAAGAGCCCCACTGACTGGGGTTCAGACTGTGTCCAAAGACAGGTGGGAGCAGAGGTCAGTGTGGACAGAGAAATATGCCGCGGGCCTGAGTTTTTACTTTATATTGTTTTTCTTTAAAGAAAATTTCCTATTTAGTAACTGCTTCCATATTTTTTTATGTTTATTCATTCTTGAGAGAGAGGGCGTGGGTAGGGGAGGTGTGGAAGGGAAGGGGTAGAGGAGCCAAAGCAGGCTCCCTGCTCACAGCACAGAGCCCAATGTGGAGAGGGGGCTCGAACTCACACACTGAGATCATGACCTGAGCTGAAGTCAGATGCTTAGCCGACTGAGCCACCCAGGTGCCCCCAGAGTTTGTATAAAAAAAAAAAATCAATTGTGCTCGTGACTTTCATACTTATTATCTTATTGAAGCATGTAGTCCTATAATTCATTTTGCTAATATTGGAACTTTAGATCAAGGAAAGTTAAAGTATATATTCTCTTTTCCATGTGGCTTCGTCTGTGTGGTGTTCTAGCTGTATCCACTGTATGAACATAGCCAGGTTCGTTTATGTATCCGTCCTACTGGGGAGGGCACTTGGATTGTGTCTCAGGTACTTTGCTATTGCAAATAATGCTACAATGAATGCTCTTTTATATTCTTTTGATTAATTTATATATGCATTTCTTATATATGCACATGGAAAAGAGAATATATACTTTAACTTTCCTTATATATGAGTCTTAGGGTATGTGGATTTTTAATACTTGTAGCTGAAGTCCGTTTTCTAAGATGATTTTAGCATTCTGTATCATCACCAGCAATGTATGAGAATTTGTTACTCCAGATCTGTGCTGACTCTTGGTAATGTTAGTGTTTCAGATTTTAGTCCTTTGGCTGATGTGTTGTGATACATCATCTTAGAGTTAACTCTCCTTCTCTCAATGAATAGGGAGGGGAAGCCCCTTTCAAATGTTTATTGGATATTTGCATAGTCTCTTTCGTGAGCCGCCTGTTCAGGGCTCTCCATTTATTTACTGGGTTGAATGTCTTTTGCTCATTGATTGGTGGTTTCTATACCACAGCTTTGTGTTACAAATATCCTCTCCTGTTCTTTGACTTCTCTTTACACCCTCTCAATGGGGTCTCTGGATGAACAGGTGTAAATTTTAATGTAATTTGATTAATGTTTTCCTTTATGGTTAGTTCTGCTTGAAAAATCTTTTCTTAACCTAGGTCCTGAATGTACTCTCCTAAATTATGCTTTATTCCTGTGTCTTCCACAGTGGGGTCCATAGTTCAACTGCAATTAAATTTTTATGTTTGGTGTGAAGCCTTGGTCAAATTTCTTTCTTTTTTGTCATAAATCAGATGTCTGCATATGTATGGGTCTGTTTTGGGCTCTCTGTTCTCCTCCTTTGGTGTCATTGTCCTATCACATGGATAAATAATAACTACTATATAATAAATAATACATATGATATATTATGTATACTAATATATATAATAAATAATCCTAACTTCTATAGCTTCAAAGTAAGTGTTGATCTCTGAGACAGCAAGCCCTCCACCAATTTCATCACCAAAAGTGTCTTGGACATGTTAGCTATCTGCCTTCTAACTCTTAGAATCAGTTTGTCAGATGAGATACACACTCCCCTACCTGTTGGAATGTTGACTGGATCTACAGATCAGCTTGGAAAGAACTGGAAACTTAAGTATGTTGAGTCTTCCAGTTCATGAACATGGCATAACTCTTCATTTATTTAGGTTTCTTAAAATTTATCTCAGTAATATTTTATAGTTTTGTGTCTGTAAGTTTTATACAACTTCTTGATGGATTCATTCTGATGCTATGATAAGCGGGGTCTAAAACCTGAGTACCCTCTTTGTTGTTGGTGGGAGAAATTCAATCAGTTTTTATATATTGACTTTAATTCCAGAAACTGAGAAATTTTACCAAACTTTTATTAATTCTCATGATATAGCTATAGATTTTCTTGGATTTTCTAGGTAATCATCTGCAGAAATTTGTATTTTTTGTTGTTTTCTTCTTTTCCAATCTTAGTATCTTTTACTTTTCTTGCCTTCCTGTGTAAGGACGCAGGTCTGAAACTGACTCCATGAGACAATAGAAGGGCACACATTGCCCAAGGCAAGAGGGACCACCCTTGTAACGCCCAATCAGGAAAGGCCAGCTCTAAGGGCAGGCCTAATGGAGGCTAAGACTAGTCACGCCCTATGTGAGGGTCCTGGGCCCACTCTGTGATTGGTCAATACGCTAAATGTTGTGATTGGGTCCCGCCAAAAGTAACAAGTACTCTAGGCAATGTGAATGGTTAAACCTGCTGTCAATATTGTATAAGAATGCTTGGATCATTGTACCTGTGTCACAATTTCCTGTAACTCCCCCTTCCCAAACTCATAAAAGGCCCTGCCCCCCCATGTTGGGGGCTCTCAGCATGGATCTGCTGCGATGGTAAAGTCTGTGAGGTTGAGCTTAGGCTCGGCCAGCCTAAGCCCGTAATAAAACCACCCTTTGCTTTTGCATGTGTGATTCGGCCTCCTTGGTGGTCTCTGGTTTTTGGGGGCGATATTAAAATCTGGGCATAACACCTGCATGGTCTAGGGTCTCCACTAGAGTGTTACATACAAGTAGAGTGGATACTCCTTTGTCATGTTTCTGGTCTCAAAGGAAAAGCTTTCACCAGTGCTTCACTTTTTCAAATCTGATTTCTTCTTTGAATTATGGTTAGTTTAGGAGTGTGGTTTCTAATTTCCAGAAATATGGGGATTTTCAAAGAAACATTTAATTATTGACTTCTGGCTTAGTTGCCTTTTGGATGGAAAATATACTCTTTGACATGTGTTGAAAAGTTTTGGTGGTGCGTTACATTGTCAATTTTGGCAGTGTCCTGAGTGTGCCTACACTGAGTACATGAGCTCCAGATGGAGGCTGCAGCATCCTGTGTGTGCCTGGGAAGTCCACTCGATCATATTGTTCAGATCTTCTCTATTCTTACTGATTTTTGTGTTTTCTATGAGTTATAGGAAGAAGTGTGTTAAAATATTTCACCATAATTGTAGATTTGTCCATTTTTATCTGTAGTTCTCTTAATGTTTGCTTTATATTATTTGAGGTCTTAATTTTAGGTACAAATTCAGAATTGACAAAACATTGCTGGAGAATTAAACTAATTCTTATTGTAACATAAACATTTATTTCTAGTAATCCTCCCCCGACTTTTTTGCCTTAAAGTGTATTTTGTCTTTTTTTGGTAAACTATAGTAAGTTTCCTTTTTCTTTTTTTTTTTTTTACCGTCAATCTTTATGTTTTAGATGTGTCTTTTCTAAATAATTTATGGTTTCTGTTTTGTGCTTTAGTTTGTACTTTTATATAGTATTACAATCTTAGCTTTTTAAGTGGACTTTTTAGACCATTTACATGTAATGTAATTATAGATATTTCTGGATTTAAGTTGGTTATTAGTATTATGAAAATGAGAAGTTAGTATTTGCTTCTGAGACTTTATAGATTGGATAGTCAGTTTAAGTTGGGTTATAACTGAGGGAATCAATCTAAAATTACTCTTTGTAGATCAATAAAAAAGGCATATTTCTTTTTTTTATCCTTTCAACATATATAGACAATATATACTTATTGATACATTGATAAATGTGAGATCTACATTTTTGGCTCTTTCTAAGAATGCTACCTGTGGTTCAATAAGTTCAACAATTTTATTAATGAGAGTTTCTGGGAGAGAAATTGGCTATATTTCTTAGGGTAGTTCAACAGGTTTACAATGAGTAAAAGGACATTCTGTGACTTCTGCACAGAGGATGAGAAACAAGAGATGTAACTAGCTGAGGCATTAGAACTATACCTAAAAAAATTTTTTTAAGACCTGGAACAAATTTTAGTATTTTCCTTTATCAAAACAATTTGGGGAAAAGATCCAAGTCAAAATGAAATGTACTAAAGCCCCCTGCTCCCAAATTCAAATCAACAATAAGAGCCACTTAACCAGATCATAGAAATATGTTAGTACCTCATGTTTTTGTGCCATGATTTCAATTAGAGAGAAGTTGGGAGACAAAGGAATGTTGTTTTCAGTGCAGAGAGTCTCCCATTTGTTGACAATCAACTGGCGAAATTCTGCTGTTAATGCTCCACTGTAGACAATGCATGCAGCTGAAAGAAGAATGTCACCCCAAATTCCTTCCAACTTCTTGTCTATTTGATTGACTGTTTCTTGCCATTGAGTCTAAATGTTAAAATAAAAGTTAGTTCTTGATATCTGACATAAAATATGCTATCAGGAGGCGTTTTAGGTATTCATGATCTTCCACTTGGATCCAGTATTCTCATGTGTGTGTGCATTAAAGTGAATAATGGAGGACATTATAAAACCAACTGTTTTCTAAGGATAACATGAAACCTATCCTTGGATTTGTCAATAGTGTCATATGTGTTAGGGCAGACAGCCATGTTAAATCCTTTGTGTAGTAATTAAAGTAACAATTCACTATGATATATTATTAATAATATTCAATAATAATAGTTACTGGCATTTATCTAACAGGCATTTTACTTTGAAAATCTCATTGGATACTTCCAATACCCTGTTAAGTAAAAGCCATTGACTTCATTTTAGGAGGAGGAAGTTGAAGCTTAGGGAGGATCAGGGGAAATATAAAACATGAGATAAAGGAGCTCTAAAGATGTTCTCCTCCCTTCCTGATGACATCCCGTCCCTTTCAGCCACCCATGTTTTGTGCATTCAGCTGGAGTTGTCCCTGCGCCAGACAAGGAGAGCTCATGACAAAGCATGGACTCTGTGGACCTCATCAGACAAGGGAACTGATGTCTTGGAAGCAAGAGAAAGTACTGTCTGATCCTCGGAGTATGTTCCATCTAAGACTACTTGACCAGGACTCCTTTATTTTTATCAGGAGCATCTACTGATCTCGGTAAAACAGACTGGATGAGAAGATAGTGTGAGGAGGTACGTGCGTGATAGGACCTTCAGTGGAAATACCACCCTGGGGCTCGCCAAGCCCAGTAGGAACTGATGAAGGGGATATAAAGCCAAAGAGAGCCATGCCTTTTCGTCTTCCAGGGTGGCGAGTAAGACAGATGCACAGTGCAGGCGCTTGGTGGCCAGTGTCCTCCTGTTTGCCAGTAGTTGTTTTTGAGCAACGAGGTCTTTGTAGGCTCCCTGCAAAACCAGCACGTGTTCCTCGACCTGAAAGACAATTTGTTCACTGCTGAGACCGAGTGTTACTCTCATGTTGCCTCAAGAGCTTATTGGTCATTTGTACGTATATGGTGTGTAACCACTTCATTTTCGCGTCCTGGGAAAGCTTTCTGGACAGGCGATTGTGTTAACAAGAAAAATGTAGTAATTACATACATGATTTCTTGATACTAAAATTTCTTTATTAACAATTTTTTTAATGTTTTTTTATTTATTTTTGAGAGACAGAAAGAGCGTAAGCAGGGAGGGTCACAGAGAGAGGGAGATACAGAATCTGAAGCAGGCTCCAGGCTCTGAGCTAGCTGTCAGCACAGAGCCTAATATGAGGCTTGAACCCACAAACCGTGTGATCATGACCCAAACCAAAGCCAGATGCTTAACCGACTGAGCCACCCAGGCACCCCAATACTAAAATTTCTTTATAAAATTCTACCTGCCTCAGTTGCTTTCTTACAAGCTTAGCCCTTGAAAATTCATCCTTTTCTGACTTATTTTTTGCATTGAAAATGTTGTATTTCACTTAGCATTATACTCTCTAGCTCCATCCATGTCATTGCAAATGGCAAGATTTAATTCTTTTTTTATGGCTGAGTAATACTCCATTGTATATATGCACCATGTCTTCTTTATCCATTTGTCTATTGATGGACACTTAGGTTGCTTCCATATCTTGGCTATGGTAAATAACTCTGTGATAAACACAGGGTTGCATACTTCTTCTTGAATTAGTGTTTTTGTATGGTAAATATCCAGTAGTGGAATTACTGGATCATAATATGGAAATTCTCTTTTATTAAATTAAAAAAAATTTTAAATTTATTTTTGAGAGACAGAGACAGCATGAGCAGGGGAGGGGCAGAGAGAGAGGGAGACACAGAATCTGAAGCAGGCTCCAGGCTCTGAGCTGTCAGCACAGAGCCCGACGCGGAACTCAGACCCATGAACTGTGAGATCATGACTTGAGCTGAAGCTGGACACTCAACCAACTGAGCCACCCAGGCACTCCGGAAGTTCTCTTTTTAATGTGTGAGGAAGCTTCATACTGTTTCTCACAGTGGCTGCACCAGTTTGCATTCCCACCAACAGTGCATGAGGGTCCCCTTTCCCCACATCCTTGCCAACACTGGTTGTTTTTTGTGTTGCTGATTTTAGCCATCCTGACAGGTATAAGGTGGCATCACATTGTATTTTCAGGGAAACACATGAAATTTCCCTGATGAGGATCCTTAAACACATGCATTTCCCTGATGAGCATCCTCAAACACATGAAATTTCTATTGTATGGCAACACTGTGTTCCCAAGGTAACATTTTTTAAAAAGTTTATTTTTGAGAGATCAAGAGAGAAAGCATGAATGGGGAGGGGCAAAAAAAGAGGGGGAGAGAGAGAATCCCAACAGGCTGCATGCTGTCACCACAGCGCCAGAAACATGAGATTTGACATGAGCTGAAATTAAGAGTTGGACCCTTAATCAACTGAGCCATCCAGGTACTCCCCAAGGTAACAGTTTTAATGGAAGTTCATGTAATATAACTTCTATTTATTTACCCTAAAGTTCCCTAGAGATTTACAAAATATTTTTCATATTAGGGCCCAGATGAAAAACAGACCTATTTTTAAAACGGGAGGCAGACAGTATATAACCTCAGCTAAGGGCTTAAAATCAGTGGAGTTAACTACTATGCTCACTTTTAAAATATTTGGTGTATCCATTAATATTTTATATACATATATATTTCAAATATATATATGTGAGTTCAGTATACTTGTGTGAGTTCAATGAGTGAACATATTAGAAACTTCTCATGAAAGCCATGGTTGCGAGCTGGAGGGGAATGGAGAGTGTTAATGAGTAAGGTTCTGACTGAAATTTAGAGTTTATTTTTTCTACCCTACCACCTGATAATAATTAAAACAAATGGACAGTATCATAAATAAGTATTTGTTGGGTAAATGAATGATAATACAAAAAAATACATAAAGAATCATGAACATTGTGAGAGTTGAGTAAATATGAAAACGGAAAGCACCCAGCACCGAGGATAAGTGGAAGGGAGCTCCAGTCCAGGATGCTGAGACAGGAGGCTACTGAACTCACCTGCTCCTGTGGCCACACCAACCCACGGCCAGCACAGACCCAATCCCCATGAAAGAAATTCAGCAACTATGGACCGACTCCTATACGTTGGGTGAATGAGAAGCACTCGCATCCAAACAGGGAAGGCTGGGACACGCTCTCACGGTAACCCCCGCCCCTCGCACAGTCAGACACAAACAAGAGAGAACCCACCACTCCCAGCTTCTCCCTGACGGCAAAGACTTTGAATCCAGCAGCTAGTGTCTCAACGTCTAAGACTTCCCCCCTGAGGATGGGCATCCTAACAGTTAGCTCTGAAAGCAAGAGGGCCTGCATCTGTAGGATGGCTAGGCTATAGTAGACAATACTTTCTGACTGACCATCCCCCCAGGACTCAGCACAAAGGGCGCTGACTGGCTTCCTCCTGAAACAGGGAGGCCAGAAGGCACCATCTCCGCCTTCTCCCTTTGGTGCACTCGAGGTCTCTGCTGTCTCCTTGCAAGGAACTTGTGCACAAAATTGTGCCCCGGCCTTGGTGGCTGTGGCCCAGAGCACCTGGCTCTGGTGGCCAGTAGATCTTGCATTTGTGGCTCCCATAGAACTATAACAAAGAAACATCTTAACCAGCCTAGTGCTGAGGGCTCAGATGGAAACAGCCTCTCCCAAGCTGTCCCTGCAGAGAACTGTTCCCACAGGCTTCCACTGACTGAGACGCTCCCCTTTGGGACACTGGCAGATGTCGGCACACGCTGAATACTGGAAGCCACTAAGGACACACAAGGCTGCCTGGGCCACCACAGTGGTGTGCAGCACAACCAGGAGCTCAGGCTGGGCTGATGCGCTCATCCCACCTCTGGACCACTCTGTCAGCAAAGGGAGGGCTGGCTATTTTTTCAAATGCACAGACACCAACAGAGAGAGTCAAGGAAGATATAGAAACATACTTATTTATTCCAACTACAGAATAACTGACCTGAAAAGTTAAACTACAGACTAAGATCCTTGATGACTATAGATACAAAAATTCTCAACAAAATACTAGCAAACATTAAAAAATTTTAAAACACATTAAAAGATTTGTTATACCATGACTGCGTAGAATTTATCCCTTGGAGGAAAGGGTAGCTGAACATGTGCAAATCAATAAATGTTTTACATCACACCAATAGAATGAATGATAAAAATCCACATAATCATCACAATAAATGCAGAAAACGTATTTGACAGACTACAATACACTTTCATCATAAAAACTGTCAACAGACTGGGTACAGAAGGAATAAACTTCAAGATAACAAAGGGCAGTTACAGGTGGACTGGGGGGCTCAGCCGGTTAAGCATCTAACTTCAGCGCAGGCCATGATCTTACGGTTTGTGAGTTTGAGCCCCACGTTGGGCGCGTGCTGACAGCTCAGAGCCTGGAGCCTGCTTTGGATTCTGTGTCTCCCTCTCTCTCTCTGACCCTCCCCCACTCACACTCTGTCTCTCTCAAAAATAAACATTAAAAAAAAGCAGTTACAACAAACCCACCGCTAACGTTATACTCAATGGAAAAACTGAGAGTTTTTCATCTAAGCTCAGGAGTAAGACAAGAAGTCCACTCCCTCCATTTTTTACTCCTGGGAGCCCTAATTAGAGCAATCAGGCAGGACGAAGAAATAGAAAGCACCCAAATCAGAATGGAATAGTAAAAATGGCACTATTTGCAGATGACATGATCTTTGTATATAGAAAATCCCGGAGACTAGACCGAAAACCTGTTAGAGCTAATCAACAATTTTAGTGAAGTTGCAGGATGAAAGATCAACACACAGAAATCAGTAACACTTTTGTACGGTATTGAAACAGTATGGTGCTGGCATGAAATAGATACACAGACAAATGGAACAGAATAGAGAGTCCAGGATCAAATCTGGCAAATATGGTCAACTAACATTCAACAAGGGAGCCAGGAGCCCCCAGTGGGGCAAGTCCAGTCTCTTTAACAAATGGTGCTGGGAAAATATGCACAACAATGAAAGCAGACTTCTATCATACACCACTCACAAAAATATACTCCAAATAAATCCAAATACCATAGCACTGAAACCATACGACCCCTAGTAGAAGATGTAGGGAAGAAACTGTTCAACACTGGTCTTGGTAATAATTTTTTTTTTTTTTGCTATAACACCAAAAGTGCATACAACAAAAGCAAAAATCGACCCGTGGGACATCAAACTCAAAAGTTTCTGCAGAACAAGATAAACAATTAACAAAATGAAACGGCAGCCCATGTAATGGGAGAACAGTTTTTTCCCATTGTCTGAGAAAGACTAATCTCCAAGAAATTCCTATAACTCAATAACAAAAAAACCAAAGTTTATGACTGAAAAATGGGTAGAGGAACTCAATAGGCATTTTCCCAGTGAAGACATACAAAGGGCCAACATCACCCATCATCCAGGAAATGCTGATCACACAAAACCACAATGAGACCCCATCGCACCTGTTAGAATGGCCATGATCAAAAAGACATAAGAGAACACATTTTGTGGTTCTATACAAATTTTAGGATTGTTTGTTCTATTTCTGTGAAAAACACCTTGGAATTTTGATAGGGATAGCATTCAATCTGTGGCTTGCTTTGGGTACTGTGGACATTTTACAATATTAGTTCTTCCCAGCCATGAGCATGGAGTATTTTTCGATTTATTTGTGTCTCCTTCCTTTTTTTCCCTTAGTGTCTTAACAGTTTTCAGAAAACAGGTCTGTCACAATCTTGGTTAAAAGTATTCCTAGGCAGGGCACCTGGGTGGCTCAGTCAGTTAAGTGTCTGACTTCAGCTCAGGTCATGATCTTATGGTTCGTGGATTTGAGCCCCACATTGGGCTCTGTGCTGACAGCTCAGAACCTGGAGCCTGCTTTGGATTCTGTGTCTCCTTCTCTCTCCCCCTCCTCCTCTTTCACACACACACACACACACACACACACACACACACACACTCTCTCTCTCTCTCTCTCAAACATCAATAAACATTAAAAAAATGTACTCCTAGGCATTTTATTCTTTTTGACACAATTGTAAATGTGGTTGTTTTCTTAGTTTCTTTTTTGGATAGTTTGTTGACGGCTTACAGAAATGCAACTGAGTTTTGTATATTGATTTTACATTTTGCAACTTTAATGGCTTCATTTATTCTAACAGTTTTTTGGTGGAATCCTCAGGGATCTATGTTAAAGGTTTATTCATTTTTATGATCTTTTCAAAGAACCAACTTTTTGTTTCACTGACTTTTCTCGTTTTTTTTTTTTTTCATTCTTTGTGTATCTCTGCCCTAATGTTTATTATTCTATTCTCCCGCGGGTTTTAGGTTTACTTTGTTCTTTTCCTGTTCCTTACAGTACAAAGTAAGGTTATTGATTTGAGATCTTTCTCCTTTGTAGTATACTTATTTATACCTGTAAACTTCCCTCTGAGCACTGCTTTTGCTGCATGCCATAAGCTTCAATATGTTGTGTTCTGTTTTCATTTGTCTCCAGATACTTTCTTAAATTTATTTTCAATGTTTGTTTATTTTTGAAAAGAGAGAGAGACAGACAGACAGACACTGTAAATGGGGTTGGGACAGACAGTGAGGGAGACACAGAATCTGACGCAGGCTCCAGGCTCTGAGCTGCCAGCACCGAGCTCAATCTTGGGAATGGTGAGATCATGATCTGAGCCGAAGTCAGATGCACGACCGACTGAGCCACCCAGGTGCTCTATAAGCCGTCAACAAACTATCCAAAAAAGAAACTAAGAAAACAACCACATTTACAATTGTGTCAAAAAGAATAAAATGCCTAGGAGTACATTTTTAACAAGTTAGTTAGAGACACATTTTCTAATTTGCCTTATGATTTCTTCTTTGGCTCAGTGACTGCTTAAGAGTTTATTGTTTACATATTCCAACTCTTCACATTATTTGTGAATTTCCCAGTTTTCCTCTGTTGTTGACTTCACCTTCATTCCATGTGGTCAGAGAAGATACTTGATATGATACTGATCTTTTAAAACCCATGAAGACTCGTTTTGTGGCCTCACACCCGGTCTGCCCTGGAGAACGTCCCCATGCACTTGAGAAGGACATGTAGTCTGTTGCTGGCTGGAGGGTCCTGCCCTGTCTGTGGGTCTTGTCGGTTTACTGGGCTGCTCATTCCTCTCTTATCTTCTGTCTGATTGTTCTATCTCAAACCCTTTAAATCTCTGCGTTTTACTTGTTTAGGTTTTCAATGTTTTTAAAATTTATTTTGAGAGAGTGAGAGAGCACAAACGGGGGCGGGGAATGGGAGAACAGAGAGAGAGAGAGAGAGAGAGAGAGGGAAAGAGAGAATCCCAAGCAGGCTCTGCGCCTGATGCAGGGCCCAAGCACATGACCAGTGAGATCATGACCTGAACTGAAACTAAGGGTTAGAAGCTCAACCCACTGAGTCACCCAGGGGTCCCTCAACTTTAATTGACTTTTAATGACTAAGAATTTCCTGGAAAAACAGGCACAGCATCATTTTTAAGTTTATTTACATAGTGTTTCTAATAATTATTGGGAAGAAAAAACAAAATGGACATCTACATTAAATTAAAAATTATAGCTGAGCCTTGAACACCGACCCCCCATGCAACTGACAATCCATGGAAAACCTCTGACTCCTCAGAACTTCTCTCCTAACAGCCTGCTGTTGAACAGAAGCCTCGCTAATAGCAGTCAGTTAGCACCTATGTGGCATGTCACCTGTGTCATGGACGACCTTACAATAACGCAAGGCAGGAGAGACAGAATGCTGTTATGAGAATCATAAAGAAGGGAAAATACACTTACAGGCCTGTCCTGGTATTTACAGGAAACCCCATGTAGCCATTCAGACCCACGCCATTGCAGGCCCGACTGTGCCTGCTCTTGAACTCCGTTTACCAGGTGGTAGAACATCTAATTTTTCCCCCAAGTTCTGAAGCAGACTTTTTCCTTTCCTGGATCATTAACTTGTGTGTGGGGCAGAAACAGGTTGATGTCGGCACACCAGGTGTTAAATTGTCCAGATATTTCCATGGTGGTTGCTGAACGGTGCTGCCCCGTGCCCCTTCCCCATTTGGTCCTTACTGGTGGTCCGGACCCGAGGCTGCTCTGTGACGTCTGGCCTCCCACATCACTTGTGCATAGAAGAGTTTTATAGCGTAGGAGGTCAGCAAGACAGGCCTGGGTTAGAGCGTGGGCACCACTGAGAGGCTCAAGATGTTGGACGAACAGGGTGCATTGGGTGTCTGAGTCAGTTGAGTGTCTGACTCCGGCTCAGGTCATGAGCTCATGGTTCATGAGTTCGAGCCCCACATCGGGATCTCTGCTGTCAGTGTGGAGCCTGCTTTGGATCTTCTGCTTCCCCCCCGCCCCGCCTCTCCTGCTCATGTTTCTCTCTCAAACATAAATAAAAACATTTAAAAAAAAGATGCTGGAATAATGCTGAATCTTTTGATTTAGTTTTCTCCCTTATAAAAATCTCTCTGATAAACCTTCCGAAAGCTGACTTCGGATTACATGACAAAGTCTGTATAAAGCATCAGCCTGGTACTTGGAACATATTACACACTGAATACATGTCAGCTATCATCCACACATATCTAAATATTACTATATATGTACATCATAACCTGCAATAAAATATTAGCAATAAGAGACATAGCAACACAAAGAAAAAATTTAATAATAGTTTCCTTCAAAAATGTCCAACACTTTCTATATATCTGAGTTTACAAGAAATGCCCAGGGGGCCACGCAGGTGACAGAAATGCCTGATGTGACTTGGGGACTTATTGTCACCCAGTGAGCATGCAGGTCCAGGGCTTCCAATCTTCTGAATTTTCAGAAGATAGAAATTCAAATTTTAAATAAATACCTAGACTTACATTAAAATTTTTTTAATGTTTATTTTTGAGAGAGAGAGAGTGTGTGCATGTGCAGGGTAAGGGCAGAGAGAGAGGGGGACATAGAATCTGAAGCAGGCTCCAGGCTCCAAGCTGTCAGCACAGAGCCCCATGTTGGGCTTGAACCCACGAACTGTGAGATTATGACCTGAGCTTCAGCTGGATGCTCAACCGACTGAGCCATCTCAGTGCTCCATTAAATAAAACTGCAGATTTTAAAATGTTGATAACTACATCAAAAGGCAGGGGTTTAGGAGAAAGACCATTCCCTGCTGGGTGGCCATCTATGTAGGATGCCACGTCACCAACTCCCTGGATGCATGTCCACAGGCTGGTGACCTCAGTCCTGGCTCTCATAATGATACCTCAATTTTAGCTTAAAACCAAGACATTTAAGGAGTAACCATGGGGCACTCAGTCAGTTAAGCGTCCGACTTTGGCTCAGATCATGATCTCACAGTTCATGGGTTTGAGCCCCGCGTCGGGCTTCATGTTGACAGCTCAGAACCTGGAGCCTGCTTCCGATTCTGTGTCTCCCTCTGTCTCTCCCCGCCCCCCGCCACTCGTACTCTGTCTCTCTCTCAACAATAAATAAACATTAAAAAAAAAAAAGAAACAGCCATGCTTTATAAAGCAACAGAATAATTGACATAAACAGGTCAAGAACACAGATTGATGCTGGGTAAGTCTTCAGTAAACTGAAGTCACCAAGCCCTCCTGGGAGAAATTCAGTGAAACGGTCAACACATTACTGACATAGTGATAACTGGCATTACTGAGTGTTTCATTATGTGATGGCACCTTACATATAGTATCCATGTCATTTACGTAACCACGATTAATCTCTTCACGACCGTCATTATTATCTTCCTTTTCTCTTAAACTGAGAAAACTGTGGAGATGATGGGTCTTCTGGGCGTTTCCATCCAGCCCACAAAGCTATGGCAAGGTTAACGAGCGAATGATGTCTTACCAGCTGCAAACCTCTTTGTTTCTCGGCCAGCCTCTGCCGTGCGATTTTTAGGACGTTCTGAGCTTCGGCCACTTGGATCAGCCTTGGGCCCACCAGCTGAAAGAGAATGTCACAACACCTAAGTGTTTAAAAAGGCCAAGTTCACCGTGAAAAAGGTTGCTCAGGATGGACAAGCATTTGTGTCATTTCTTACAATAACCTTTCCTGGAATCACGTGCACAAAAGGGATACGAAGCGGTTCACTGTGGTGACACACCTCAGCACAGACGCCATAAATAAAACACTGTGGCGGGCGCACCTGCTCCTGCAGTGGCTGGCACTGCACCTTTGGGTAAGGCGGCCTGTCCACAGCAGTCCCCCTGAGCACTGTTAAGGAAGAGTCACTTCTGAGACTACGGAGGGTCCCTTCTGGGTTGTTCTAGGTATTTTGGAGGAAGAAGCGTACCTTCTGCACTTCATGGTAGTTGCTCAGTGCTATGATCCACTGGCATAGAGAGCAACAGGCCAAAGAAACGAGAGCGACCTTGTTTGGGTTGAAATCAGGGGAGAGTGCAATTTTTCTCAGCTTCGTGAAAACCTAGAGGAAACACAATGCATGTGTTGTAAGACAAAGACCTATTGAGTTGAGGTTTTCCACAATTCACATTAGAATAAAATTTTATTTCATAGGAGAAATACTTGACTGCTCTTCGGTGGTAGAATTAAAGTTGCAGTCTTGTCCGCAGTGGCCCCGGCAGCATCTGGTTATTGCAATGTTGTCTCGAGGGCTTTGCAGTGCTGTTTAAAAAGGAACTTCAGGGGCACCTGGGGGAGATTCTGGCTCAGGTGAAGATCTCACAGTTTTGTGGGTTCGAGCTCCATGTCAGGCTCTATGCTGACAGCTCGGAGCCTGGAGCCTGTCCCTCCCTGGTCACACTCTGTGTCTCTTTCTCAAAAATAAATAAATGTTAAAAAAAAGGAACTCCATTTATTTTTTTATTTTATTTATTTTAAGAGAGAGAGAGAAAGAGAGAGGAGACAGAGAGAGGGAGAGAGAGAATCCCAAGCAGGTTCTTAGCTGTCAGCACAGAGCCCAAAACAGGGCTTGATCCCATGAGCCATGAGATCATGATCTCAGCTGAAATCAAGAGTCAGACACTTAACTGAGCCCACCAGGCACTCCAAGAACTTCATTTTAAAACAAAAATAAACCAGGCTAATTTCCTCCAGCTTGCAAGATCTGAGGCCTCCTTCCTGTGCACTTGAGGTGTGAGTAAGTAGGGACGGCCCCCCAGCTCCCGCCCCCCCCCCCCAAGTGGCATATCTGCGGGGCATGGTGTCTATGTAAAGGTGTGTCTGGTCAGTGGTGGTGGCGTGGCCGGGGACACTGAGGCTCACTGAGGACACTCTCCAGCTCATCCGGGGACACTGAGGCTCACTGAGGACACTTTCCAGCTCATCCGTGTCACGTGCCCATAGAGCCACCTCATCTCCGTGGTATGATATTATTTCAAGTTGGGTACATGCTACTTCTCATCTACTTTGGGGAGCCAAAACCAAAATAAAATCTTAGATTGACATTCCTGTCGTCTTCCTTTCAAATCAGGCATTTCCTCTCTTGTAGGACAGAAACATTTTGCTACATAAGTTAGGCATCATCAGCTTACTACTGGTGTTCTCATTATTGCTTCAAATATTGTTCTGCTTCTAACAATTTCTTTAGGTGAACTATTATGTTAGTTTGAAAGATTTAAATGAAACCACAGGGAATCATTTTGGTAAGAATGCTTCAGAGAGTGAGTAGTTGTTACATTAACTCACGAATAATACGGACACCAACATTAACACTCTGCTAAAACGTTCACCTTCTTTGTACAATACCTGTACTTCCCAAGAGCACAGATCGTCATTCTAATTAATTAACTGTGCAATTAGCTATTTGATGTCCATTTTCCCCATTATGTGTAAACTTTGTAACGTCAAGGAACGGGTTGCTCCTGTAACCTACCATCATGTCTCATAATGTCCTTTGGAAGGATACCCCACAAACGGTTACTGAATGAACTGAAGACAGGGCCACGTGGGTATCTGCGAGTCCACCCGCCTGTCCCCGCGTGTAAAGTCCTTGCCCAGATGCGCCTCAGCCTCCTCACACCACCCACTTCTTAAGCCACCTTCGTATTTCCAGGTATTTCTTACGGCAGCAACCACTGCGTGGGACCAAGATCTCTATTCATTTCCTGGGAGCGTTTTAACAAAGGCCACAAACTGGGTGCCTGAAAACAACAGCAATTCATTCTCTGACATTTCAAGGTACAGGTGGGCCAGTGCTCTCTCTGGGGGGGGGGGGGGGGACGCCGTGTCATGCTTTCTCCACATTCTGATGCTGCAGGCATTATTTGGCTTGTGGCCATACCGGTGGTGTTTGGCATATTTCCTGCTACCTGCTGGGCCTTGGTCCACGCCCTTGTAGCCTCGTGCTGATGCTGCTGGCCCCCTTCTCTCCTCCCAAGGGACCCACCTGCCCAGCATGGCCCGCTCCTGCCCGGGGCCCTGAGCCCGATGCTTGCTCAGGACTTTGGCCCTGTTCTCATGCTCTGTGAATTCTACAGGAAACCTATATTCTTCTGAGTGAAATCTGCTTCAGCAAAGCACTTCACTAGGCGTCCAGACTACCTTATTTTCTTCAATTTGTTGTATGTCCCCTGGCCCCCATCTCCTCCAGCATGATAATATTTTGCAAGTGTTCAGAACAGTTCCTGGCACATGCTATTCTATGAACATTTGTTATGCAAGTAAAAATACATTTTAGGGATCCAGTTCAAGACGGGTGATGTGGGAGGATCCCGCACTCATCTCCTCCCATGGACACACTGGATCTCCAACCACACACGGAACAGTTACCTCCAAAAGAAACCCAAACACGACCTGAATGACTCCTACACATAGGGCAAATGTTCTAAAACACCCTCGAAATGGGCAATGTTCTCGAAACACCCTAAGACACAATCTTCCTGTACCCTCCACTCTTGGCATGGTGACCCACAGTTGGGAGGGAATTCATGAGCCCAAGCTTCTCTCTGATAAGTAGAGGGTTTGAACCCCACATCTGGCACCTCAACTTTTTAAATAAAAAAGAATTTAATGTTTGTTTATTTTTGAGAGAGACAGAGACAGAGTGTGAGTGGGAGAGGGGCAGAGAGAGAGGGAGACACAGAATTTGAAGCAGGCTCCAGGATCTGAGCTGTCAGCACAGAGTCTGACGTGGGGCTTGAACCCACGAACGATGAGATCATGACGTGAGCTGAGGTCAGACGCTTAACCGACTGAACCAATCAGGCACTGCTGGCACCTCAACTTTTTAGACCTGTGCCTGAGAGAAGATACCTAAAATACCTAGTTTTGAAAGCCCACAAGGCTTCCGTTCATGACACACACAAGGCCACAGCTAACTGAGAGATTGTCCTGAGAGGGCTCGTGCAGACTCACCCACCCCAGGGTGGCACACAGAAGGGCCACTGAAAAGCTTCCAGCCTTTCAGTGAAAGATCTCTATTTGCTTTGACCTGAGGGTCAGTCTTGTAATTCAACATATACCCTCCCAAAACAGCAGAAGAATAATGAATGAAGTTCAAAGTTAGCAAAAGGAAGAAACAATAGAAATGAGAGCAGAAATAAATGACACAGACACTGAAAAGACAATGGCAAAGATCAATGATTCTAAGACTGGTTTTCTCGAAAAAACAAACAAAATTGAAAAACCTGTAGCTAACTCACCAAGAAAAAAAGAGTGCCCAAAGAATAAAACAAGAAACAAAAGAGGTATAATAACTGTTACCACAGAAATACAGTGGGTCACAAGACTGCTATGAACAGTTATATACCAACAAATAGGACAATTTAAAAGAAATGGATAAATTCCTAGAATCATGCAACTTACCAAGATTGAATCATGAATAAATAGAAAGTCTGGACAGAATAATTATTGGTAAGGAGACTGAGTCAGTGATGAAAAACCTCCCAACAAACAATCCAAGACCAGTTGGCTTCAGTGGTGAATTCTACCAAGTATTAAAAAGAATTAACGTCAATCCTTCTCAAAAGGATTCCAAAAAGCAGAAAAAGAGGAAACACATCCAAACTCATTTTAGGAGGCCAGCATTACCCTGATACCAAAACCAGACAAGGATGCCGCAAAAAAGTGAAATTATAGACCAATATCCCTGATGAACAATGATGCCAAAATCCTCAACAAAATATTAGCAAACTAAATTACTCTTCCATTAAAAGTATCATAAGCCATGATCAAGTGGGATTTATTACCAAGGGCAAGGATGGTTCAATGTCAATCAATGTGATCTACCACCTTAAGAAAATGAAGCATAACAATTATATTATCACCTGAATCCATGCAGAGGTAGCATTTGACTAATGTCAATATCCATTCATGACAAATCTCTCAACAAACTAGGCAGAGCTGGAACACACCTCACCATAATAAAGATTGTACATTACAAGCCCCCAGTTAACATCATACTTAGTAGTGGGAAGTTGAAAGCTTTTCTTCTAAGATCAGGAACTGAAGAAGGATGCTTACTTTCACCACTTTTATTCAACACAGTATTGGTAGTCCTAGCCAGAGCAATTAGGCAAGAAAGAGATGAAAGGCATCCAAATTGGAAAACAAGAAGGAAAAATGTCACTATTACAGAGGACATGATATTATATGTGGAATTCCTTAAAGGTTCTGTCACAAAACCATTAGAATAAACAAATCCATTACAGCTGCCAGATGCAAAATCAATATGCATGATTCAGTTGCATTTCTTTTTTTTTTTTCAAAAAATTTTCTTAAATAGTTTATTGTCAAATTGGTTTACATACAACACCCAGTGCTCTTCCCCATAAGTGCCCTCCACCATCACCACCACCTCTTTTCCCCTCTCCACTCCCCTTTCAACTCTCAGTTCATTTTCAGCATTCATAGTCTCTCAAGTTTTGCATCCCTCTCTCTCCCCAACTCTCTTTCCCTCTTCCCCTTCCCCAGGTCCTTCGTTAGGTTTCTCCTGTTTTCCTGTTAGACCTATGAGTGCAAACATGGTTTCTGTCCTTCTCTGCCTGACTTATTTCGCTTAGCATGACACCCTCAAGGTCCATCCACTTTCCTACAAATGGGCAGATTTCATTCTTTCTCATTGCCATGTAGTACTCCATTGTGTATATACACCACATTCTTCTTGATCCACTCATCAGGTGATGGACATTTAGGCTCCTTCCATGATTTGGCTATTGTTGACATTGCTGCTATGAACATTGGGGTACATGTGCTCCTATGCATCAGCACTTCTGTATCCCTTGGGTAAATCCCTAGCAGGGCTATTGCTGGGTCATAAGGGAGTTCTATGGATAGTTT
>NC_043702.1:116397864-116401343 GCF_006229205.1 Suricata suricatta
TGGAGGGCATTTAAGGGGAAGAGCACTGGGTGTTGTATGGAAACCAATTTGACAATAAAATATTATGGGAAAAAAAAAAAACCAACCTGCAAATATACAACATGGTCTTGTTAACTATAGTCCTCGTGCTGTGCAGTACATTCCCAGGACTTCTCTATCCTATAACTGGCAATTGGCACCTTTTGACCCCTTCCCACATCCCTAACCCCCACCTCTGGCAGCCACCAATCCGTTCTCTGTATCTGTGAGTTTAGTGTTTTGTTTTAGATTCCACATCTAAGTGAGGTCATCTTTCTCTGTCTGTTTCACTTAGCATAATGCCCTCATGGTCCATCCATATTCTCACACTGGAAGGACTTCCTTCATTATGATGGCTAATACTGCAGTGTGTGTGTGTGTGTGTGTGTGTGTGTGTGTGTGTGTGTGTATCACACTATATGTGTGTATATGTGTATACATATATCACATGTGTGTCTGTATATATACATGAGTGCACATATAACATTATATGAGTGTATATATATCACATTATACATGTTTGCATAGTCACATATATGTGTGTGTATATCACATTACATATGTGTGCATATATCACACTATGTGGGTGTATATATCACATATGTGTGTATATATATCACATATGTGTGTATATCACACATATGTGCGTGTGCATAGATATCACATTATGCGTGTGTACATGTATGTTTCGCATTATGTGTGTGTGGATATACATATCACTTTATATGTGTGTGTATGTATATATCACATGTGTGTGTGCATAGATATCACATTATGTGTGTGTGTGTACATATTGCATTATATATGTGGGTGTGGTTATACATATCACACGTGTGTGTGTGTATTTTTTCATTATCTGTTCATCCATCCATGGACACTTAGTTTGCTCCCATGTCTTAGCTGTTGCAAATAGTGCTTCAGTGAATATAGGAATACATCCATCTTTTCAAGTTTGTGTTTTTGTTTCTTTTAGGTAAATGCCCAGAAGCAGATAGTTCTGTTTTTAATGTAATTGAGGATCCTCTATACTTTCTTCCACAGTGGCTGCTCCGGTTTACATTCCCACCAACTGTGCACAGAGGTTCTCTTTTCTCACATCCTCGCCAGCACCTGTCGTATCTTGTCTTTTTGGGACTGGCCATTCAGACAGGTGTGAGGTGGTGCCTCATTGTGGTTCCAATTTGCATTCCCCTGATGCTGAGTGATGTTGAGCATCTTTTCATGTGTGTTGGCCATCTGTGTATCTTCTTTTGGAAAAAAAAAAGTCTATTCAGATCCTCTGCCCATTTTTTAGTCAGATTGGTTTGGGGGGGTTATTTATTTGTTTTTGTTTCTGTTTCTTTTTGGTACATTTTGTTTTGTTTTTGTTTTTTGCTATTGATTTGTAGGAGGTTTTTAAATATATGTTGGATATTATCCCTTTATCACATGTGGTTTCCAAATATTTTCTTTCACTCCGTAGGTTGCCTTAACATTTTGTTGACAGTTCTCTTTACTGTGCAGAAGCTTTTTAGTTTGATGTAGTCATATTTATTTATTTTTGCTTTTGTTGCCTCTGTTTTTGGTGTCAGATCCAAAATCATTGCCAATATTGATGTCAAGGAGCTCACCACTTGTGTTTCCTTCCAGGAGTGTTAATGGCTTCAGGTCTACCTCCAAGTCGTTAATCCGTTTTGAGTTATTTCTGGATGTGATGTGGGCTAGTGGTCCAGTTTCATTCTTTTGCATGTGGCTGTCCAGTTATCCCAGCCTCAGTTACTGTAGAGCTGGTCCTTTCCCCGTCATGTATTCTTGGCTCCTTTGATATAACCTAATCAACTGCATGTGCCTGGGCTCATTTCTGGGCTCTCAGTTCTGTCCCAGGGACCTGAGTGTCTGGTTTGTGCCCATACGCACTGTTCTGATCACTGTAGCTCTGCAGTGCTGTTCAAAACCAGGAAGCATGAGGCCTCTAGCCTTGTTCTTTCTCAAGACTCTTGGGGTCTTTTGTGGTTCCATATACATTTTAGGTTTATTTGTTCTACTTCTGTGAAAAATGCTACTGGATTTTTGAAAGAGATTGCATTCGATCTGTAGATTGCTCTGGGTATTACAGACATTTTAATATTCCTTCAGTCGGTGAGTATGAAGTATCTTCTGACTTATTGTGTTTTCTTCAATTTCTTTTATCAGTGCCTTATAGCTTTGGGGTACTGAAAGATTTCAGCTCCTTGGTTAAGTTTATTTCTAGATATTTTATTCTTTTTTTTTTTTTTTTTGGTAATGTTTATTAGAGAGAGAGAGAGAAACAGAGCATGTGCAGGAGAGGAGCAGAGACAGGGAGACAGAGAATTTGAAACAGGCTTCAGGCTCTGAGCTGTCAGCACAGAGCCCAATGCAGGGCTCAGACCCATGAACCATGAGATCAGGACCTGAGCTGAAGTTGGATACACAACTGACTGAGCCACCCAGGTGCCCAAAGATATTTTCTTTTTGATGCAACTACAAATGGGATTGTTTTCATAATCTCTCTTTCTGATGGCTTACTGTTGATGTATATAGAAAGGCAACTGAGGGGCGCCTAGGTGGCTTGGTTAGGCAGCCAACTTCAGCTCAGGTTATGATCTCAACAGTTTGTGGGTTTGAGCCCCGCGTCAGGCTCTATGCTGACAGCTCAGAGCCTGGAGCCTGCTTCGGATTCTGTGTCTCCTCTCTCTGCCCCCCCCACTCACCCTCTGTGTCTCTCTCCCTCAAAAATAAATAAATGTTAAAAAATGGAAAAAAAGGGGGAGGAGCCAAGATGGCAGAGAGGAAGGGAGCTCTGTAAACTTCGTCTGCCCCATCGATTGAACTGAGAAGGACATTACTCTCAGCTGCAAGAGCGGAAGGAGAAACTACGGACTCCAGAAGGAAGAGAACCTGAAGGATACATGAGTGAGTGAGTGCGAACTGGGGAGATTGGAAAACGGGCCAGCTCGAGAAGGGCAGGGGAGGTGGGAGCCCCAGCCCAACGTGGGGCAAGTGCGCGGAGCCCGAGAGACAAAGGGAAGAGACAGAGAGACTGAACACGCTCATAGTACTGTCTCTGGGGAAGAGGTAAAGAACGCATAACCACACTTGGAGAGAGAAGCTCACTCCATAGATAACTGCTGGGTAGCCTAAATCCCAAACCCAGGTGGCGCAAGGGAAGGAACAACTTCCAGCCCAGCGCCATCTTCGCGAGGAGTCGGCGGCTGCGGCACGGTGGTGTCTGGAGTGCTCACTTCGACCTCAGTTTTGGGAGTGGGAGCACGCACCTCATTTCCAGGGCATATCTCGCCCCCAGCAGTGCCCGCGCGAACCCTGAATCCCGGGTGCCAACAGGAACAAAATAGCCCCCACCTCTATGTGATCCCGGCAGGGAGTTGGTGGCGGTGGAGACCTGGGTGTGTGCTCAGGCTGCAGGAGCTCCCAGGTCATTTCCAGCAGCTCCCGGCGCCTCC
>NC_043702.1:116401443-116422481 GCF_006229205.1 Suricata suricatta
ATGTGCTCCTATGCATCAGCATTTCTGTCTCTCATGGGTAAAACCCCAGCAATGCTATTGCTGGGTCATTTGCAGGTTGTTAAGAGTAGATCTTAAAAGTTAGCATGGTAAGAAAAAACACTTGTAACTATGTGTGGGACAGCGAGGACAAAGGCTGAGTGTGGTACGCCTGAAATCAGTGCAATGCTATACACCAGCTGTCTCTCAACTAAAAACAAATCTTAGACACTTAACCCACCACTTGGACCACTCCTTGTGGTGCCCTGGTGCAGTGCGATCCACCCAGAGAGACCCTCTCCCACCGGCAGCCCCCTCTCTCCATACAGATTCTCGGACGGGGCACTTTCCTTGGGCGGTGCACCGCCGCCTTCCAGGTCGAGTGCATGGGGCCAAGTTCAACACCAGGCACTAAGCGTGTGGAGCGCATCAATTATGCACTAACTAGGGACCGACTCTCTTACCTTGTCGGGGATGCTGTCCTTGTCCAGGTTAACCAGTTTTTTCAGGAACTCGGTTTCCGAAAGCAGCAGCTTTGCTGAGGCCCAGGTGGGTCTCTTCTGCAGAAGGATGCACACGGCGTTCATGACCATCAGCACGAGGGAGGGAGGCCGCGTATACACCCTACAGCGGGCGAGAAACCCCATCAGCCTCATGAGGGAGATCATCTGAGTGGGCAGGGAACACAGATGTCTAACAGGCAGTGTTATGCGATTTCACCTTTGGGGATCTTGAAACAGTCAGGCACGTTCAATGTACCGGTACCTTTGCTTTAGGAAGATGAAATGCGTGAAACCTGAATATATGCAGAAGAGCCAAGTGAGAGTGTGGTTCTCATCAGTGCGACCGTGCTCAGGGCACCGTTCCGCAGGGTTGGAACCCTCCTGTCTGTCCCAGCGTCATGTGCTAGTGACAACGTGACAGAGCCAGTGCATCCCTTCCCTTAAAGATGTCATTTGACTTCTCTTCCTCCTGCTCTCGAGTTCCCACCTTAAAATCACTGAAACAACACCGAGTGGGAGGGGGTGTCTCTCAGGTGGCTAATGATGTGATTATTGGGACACCGGAGGTCACCTCCTGCCGTGTCCTAGTCTGCTGACAGGACGCTGCACCAGTAACAGGAAGGGGACACTCCAGAGAGCCAGGGGTCAGGACAGCAGTCACAAGGAGCAAGTTTTGGTGAAAAGCCACGAGACTGTGTTTGCTATGCAACAGCCTTTGGGACTTGGGAACAAAAGGGCAGGTCCATTGGTGGTAGTGGGTCTCCCCCACACACTTCCCAAAAGAAGGCAGGCAACGAAGCCAGCTTTACCAGTGCGATATTGTCAAAAGGGGAGGTCACTGGGAAGGTGGCATTTGCCTCAAATTTCATCATTAGAGATTCATTCATTTAGATTCATCTTCTCTTTTACAGTGTCCTTTTAAAATACAGGTATTTTTCAGAACTAACTAAATCATTACCATTTTGTTTAGAACTAATTCATCAGATTGCTTTTCTGAGATTCTCAGTATGACAATGATCATTACAGAGGAACTAGCAAGAGAGAGACAAGGTCCATAGAGGAGAAATGAGAGGGGAAATCCCAAAACAAGATTTCCTCAGTTTTGCCTATGTTTGGCTTTTTAAAAAAGTTTATTTATTTTGAATGAGAGAGAGAGCGTAAGTGAGCACATGCAAGGAAGGGGCAAAGAGAGAGGGAGAAAGAATCCTAAGGAGGCTCTGTGCTGATTGACACGAAGTTCAAACTCATGATCTGCGAGACCATGACCTGAGCTGAAATCAAGAGTCGGACACTTGGGGCGCCTGGTAGGCTCAGTCAGTTGAGTGTCCGACTTCGGCTCAGGTCATGATCTCACCACCTGTGAGTTTGAGCCCTGCCTTGGGGGCTCTGTGCTGACAGCTCAGAGCCTGGAGCCTGCTTTGGATTCTGTGTCTCCCTTTCTCTCCACCCTTTCCCCTCTCATGCTGTATCTCTGACTCTCTCAAAAGTAAATAAATATTAAAAAAATTTTTTTAAAAAGACTCAGACACTCCACCCAGGTGCTCCTGGACACTCTACCCAAGTGCCCCTGCCTCTTTTTAAAGCAAACATAACAGGAATATACTCAGATTGATATAAATGTATTATCTATTAAAATTCTAATATAAACTAAAGGAAAAATAGATTGCATTGACTATAGTTCTGCCTACATGTCACCTTCCAGAAACAAATACTTGATTCCAAGGGAGACCTGCCAACACTGACGATCTGCTTTAAAGCCTCATCCCTACAGAAGTAATTTGCTCCAATCTGCATTTTCTACTACCTCCCTGTCTAGCGGCTAACGCTGTTAGTCGGCAAAGGACAGTGCTGTCACAGGGCCCTCGTCTGCACACTGATGCTGGGAGCAGCAGCGAGGAAGGAGCACGGGCTGGACTGGGGTCTGCTGGGAGCCCCTGCCGCGCATCCTAATCACAGCAGCAGTGATCGTACTTCACGGCTTCCCGCTTACCTGGCGTTGGGATGGAAGAGCTGCACTGTAGCCACCTCACAAGGGAGAATCTTAGACAAACAGCCCCACCCCCACCAAGGCACAGGGAAGGAATCTGAGGGAGGCTAGTTTGAGCTACTGGGGGAGGGGGAGGGCCTGCTGGGCCCAAGGATACCTGTCAGCACTGAAGTGACTTGAGCACCTGCCTCAAGCCAGACTCCGTTCTGAGCACTTCACACGGTTCTCAACTCATCCAACCTGCTGCCCCTGCTGCGAAAAAGGGAAACCGAGGCACAGAGAGGCCCTGCAAGTAGAAAGCCAGGGTCCCAACCTAGGAAGCCCAGAACTAGGTCTGTGTGCTTAGCCCCCTTCGCACCTGCCTTGGGAGCCAGGCTAACGGTAAATGGGGCTGGGCTACCTCGGGAATCTCTGCCAGGGAAAAGCCAAGAGAACAGGACTTCTGGGACACTGTCAGGTGGTATGCAGGGTGACACTGGGGAAGCCGGGATGCAGCAATGACCCCGGCCACACCCTGTGTGCACAGGCCACACCCATCCGGCATCAGCAGCTCCCGAGACCCAGGAAGCTCATTTCTGCTCCAGACTTTGGTGCTTCCCATCTCTCCTGCTAAGACCATTCCTCCTGCAGACATTGCCCAGTTTACGTACAAATTGCATGTAGTTCTCCACTTCTGGGCTGCTGCGCTGCCCAGACCACTGTACACTCAGTGCTCAGACTGGGCCAGCCTGCGGGGTACTGAGAATGTCTGCAGAGTGAACGTGTGAGAATGCATTCAGTGAGCAAGGCCAGACAGGACAACAAAGTCAAGAGTGTCTTCCGCTCCTCTTGTCTCTCTCTCTGCGTCCTACTGTCAGCTATGGGGACCAGCCTCCCGTCACCATGCACTCCTCTCCCCACAGAGTCACACTCATTACAGACTGCTAGTCTGTCATCTCTCTTCTGGCCCCAGAGTCAATAATGTAAACATCATGTCAGATTTGCTTACTCCTGAATCCTTAATTGAAATGCTACTTTTCCTGGGGCGCCTGGGGGGCTTAGTCGGTTAACCATCCGACTTCTGCTCAGGTCATGATCTCATGGTTTGTGGGTTCCAACCCCAAGTGGGGTTCTGTGCTGACAGCTCAGAGCCTGAAGCCTGTTTCAGATTCTGTGTCTTCCTCTCTCTCTGCCCCTCCCCTGCTCATGCTGTGTCTCTCAAAAATAAACATTAAAAAAATTTGAAAAAATGTCCTACTTTTCTATAAATAACAGAAAACTGAACACATCAGAGCGGATGACAGTCTTGTTTGCTAGGCTGCAGAGCTCCCAAATTAGACCCAAACTAGACCCAAAGACCCAAACTAGAAACACGGGGTCAGGTTTTGGACCTCGGCACCTCTCATTTCTCCTTATATGTTCCTTTGCATTTGTCTTTTTTGGCCTTCCTGCACACCAGGCGGCTAGGCTCAGGCACAGGGTGGGAGAGTCCCGGGGGTGCCCTGGGGCCACGGCCAGCACTGCCACACCAGGCCCGTGCCCCACAGGCGCCGTCTCCCCACCTGTGGGAATCCGTGCTGGGAGCTTCCCTAACAGCTGTGGCTCCCGCCTGCAGGTTCGCATACACGGTGCACAACGTCCGGGTGCACATTTATGTCTCAGACGAGGCTTCGGTTCATGACCAACAGAGCATCATGCAGTTTACCTGGCAGTTTCCTTTCTCGAGGCTACAAAAAATACCAACACCCCTGCAGAGCCCTGAGTGACGCACGCAGCAAAAAATCTAAAGTAGCCAGGATGGGCAAAGGGGACTTGATCTGAAAATGTCTGAATACAGACTCATAACTTCTACCACGTGTTTATGCTTCATTTTGAGCGTTCCCGACTCAGAACAAACTGAGGTACATTACCTTAGCTCAGCCACGTCAGCTTTATCCAAAGCACTCAGGGCCATGGTGGCCTTGTCCAGATTGGGCAGCACGGTCCTTATCTTTCTGGCGGTTTTCTGCAATAGTCAGATCCCCCAAGGATGGGTGAGCGCACAGGGCTGCGTGTAGGGCTGACACATCATGCACGGTCCCACCTGTATAGTTACTGCAAAAGCTGTCTCAGGTCATAATGACTTCCAAATGCTTTTGCTGGCCCTCCCCCCGCTTTTCTGGTCACGTGACATTGAGGTGCTGGGCCAGGGGTCCTGTTGTAAGAGAAATTTATCCGACAGAGTAGAAGAGAACCAAGGTTGGCGATATATGCATCCAGAACTCAGGTTTTCTGTGGAAAGTCCTTCCGTTTATCAGGAAGTGGGGGCTCAGGTCCTAACCGACACCTACTCAAAGCAGAAGTCCACGCCTTCGTCACGACTCCAGTAATGCAGCACACACTACTCTAACCTACCGTTCATGTTCCACTTTTCTGGATGGAAGGTTACGCAAAAAGAATTCATCAGAATTCCTAAGTGTTGGGGAATAGTGACTGCATTTCAAAAGACATTTTGGTCCCCCTAAGGTCAGGAACAAGACAGGGATGTCCACTCTCACCACTGTTATTACCAACATAGTACTGGAAGTCTTAGCCTTGGCAATCAGACAACACGAAGGAATAAAAGGCATCCAAATCAGCCAGGAGGAGGTGAAACTTTCACTCTTTGCAGACGACAGGATACTCTATGTGGAAAACACAAAAGATTCCACCAAAAAATTGCTAGAACCAATCCATGAATTCAGCAAAGTGGCAGGATATAAAATCAACGCACAGAAATTGGTAGCATTCCTATACATGAATGAAACAACAGAAAGAGAAATCAAGACATTGATCCCATTTACAGTTGCACCAAAAACCATAAAATACCTAGGAATAAATCTAACCAAAGAGGTAAAAAATCTGTACACTTGGAACTACAGAAAGCTTATGAAAAAATTGAAGAAGACACACAAAAAAAGAGAAAATATTCCATGCTCATGTACTGGAAGAATAAATATTGTTAAAATGTCGATACTATCCAAAGCAATCTATATGCTCAATGCAATGCCAATCAACATAATACCAGCATTCTTCACAGAGCTAGAACAAACAATCCTAAAATTTGTATGGAACCAGAAAAGACCCCGAATAGCCAAAGTAATCTGCAAAAAGAAAACCAAAGCAGGAGGCATCACAATCCCAGACTTGAAGCTATATTACAAAGCTGTCATCATCAAGACAGGATGGTACTAGCATAAAAACAGACACTTAGATCAGTGGAACAGAACAGAGAACCAGAAATGGACCCATAAATGTAATCTTTGATAAACCAGGAAAGAGAATCCAATGGACAAAAGTTTCTTCAGCAAGTGGCGCTGGGAAAACTGGACAGTGACATGCAGAAGAATGAACTGGACCACTTTCTTTTTTCTTTTTGAGAGACAGAGAGACAGCATGAGCAGGGCAGGGTCAGAGAGAGAGGAAGACACAGAATCTGAAGCAGGCTCCAGGCTCTGAGCTAGCTGTCAGCACAGAGCCCGATGCAGGGCTCGAACCCACAAACCATGAGATCATGACCTGAGCCGAAGCCAGATGCTCAACCGACTGAGTCACCCAGGCGTCCCTGGACCACTTTCTCACACCTTACACAAAGAGAAACTCAAAATGGATGAAAGGCCTAAATATAAGATAAGAAGCTACCAAAATCCTCAAGGAGAAAGCAGGCAACAATCTCGTTGACCTTGGCCACAGCAACTTCTTACTCAACACAGCTCTAGAGGCAAGGGAACCAAAAGCAAAAATGAATTATTGGGACCTCATCAAAATAAAAAGCTTCTGTCCAGTGAAGGAAACAATCAGCATAAGTAACAGGCAACTGACAGAATGGGAGGAGATAATTGCAAATGACATATCAGATAAAAAGTTAGTATCCAAAATCTATAAAGAACTTATCAAATTCAACACCCAAAAAACAAATAAACCAGTGAAGAAATGGGCAGAAGACATGAGCAGACACTTCTCCAAAAAGAACATCCAGATGGCCAACAGACACATGAAAAAAATGCTCAACATCACTTATCAGCAGGGAAATACAAACCAAAACCACAGTGAGGTACCACCTTACAACTGTCAGAATGGCTAACATTAACAACTCCGCCAACTCCAGATGTTGATGAGGATGTGGAGAAAGAGAATCTCTTTTGCACTGCTGGTGGGAATGCAAATTGGTGCAGCCACTCTAGAAAACAGCTAAGGAGGTTCCTCAAAAAATGCTGTCTCTCTGTCTCTCAAAAAATTAAAAATAGATGACTCTACCCTGTGACCCAGAAATTGCACTACTAGGTATTTATCCAAGGGATACAGGAGTGCTGTTTTGAAGGGGCACATGCACCCCAATGTTTATAGCAGTGCTATCAATAGCCAAAGTATGGAAAGAGACCAAATGTCCATCGACAGATGAATGGATAAAGAAGATGCAGTATACACATATAATGGAGTATTACTCAGCCATCAAAAAGAATGAAGTCTTGCCATTTGCAACTATGTGAATGGAACTAGAGAATATTATGCTAAGTGAAATTAGTCAGAGAAAGACAAATATCATATGACTTTGCTCATATGAGGACATCTGCTGTGTGCATGTGAGGAAGGGCATTTGCTTACGCCATTGAGTGTGAAGTAAGCTGGCCTTCAAAGCAAACAGGATCTTAGAGGCTCCTGAGACACAGGGTGACTGGGGGACACGAACTTGGATGCAAGGGGCAGGAAGGGGCGGCTGCTCTTCGCTTGGCCGCTCCTCTCATGAGCCTCTCCCCCACCTTTGGCCTAACGTGAACACAGCCATCTAATCTGTCTGAGATGCATGCTCACGTCCACTGTGTCCCATGATGAACACCCCCTCCACTGGGTGGGCCTCGTGTGTGTAACTTACAAATAGGTAATTGCATGCAGATTGCAGGGACAAGCCTATGTGTCCCTTTGCCCTGATGGAGCTGCTGGAGGAGAAACCGCTGCCCATGGGAGACACGAGCAGCTCCACCTTCATGTCCTCTGAGCAGGTGCACTGGCTGCACGGACCTGATTCCTGCCCAGTTCTCACCGGAGGGTGAGTGGGGCTTGGCCGGTTCAGCAATGGGTTAAGACTACTTATGTGGAACTAGTGGTAACGGGTGCCTGGGGCCCCTCTCGCAGGCCATGTGTGTCTGTGACGTGGCTCAGAGGACTTCCTGACACGGTGACCTGGACAGCCTGGCTGTCTCTGTCTCCGCCTGGGGGTGTGGCTTTCTCAGGGTTAGGGATTCCGTGTTTCTGTGCTCCCAGTTTCATTTACAATAAACATTTGTTGGGGTAAGAATTAAAAGTATCCATGCTTGAGCATGATAGATTCAAGAGCAGTCAGCCCAACCTTCACATTTTGGGATTAGGGGGTAATTTTGCAAATCTCTAAGTAATTGTCATTGATTATATCTTCATTTTACCTGAGCATCCTCTTCCACAATTCTTACGTGTTCGGCCATAATTTCCTCCTCTTGCTTAATGAGCATCTTAACTTTCTCGACTACTTGTGAATCTTTCTGCAGTCTTTTCATTAGGGCTTCCTTATCCTGATGAAACACACAGTTCTTTGGAAGATGAATTTTAAGAGACACGGCATCTCTTTTTTTGAAGAGAAATTCATTTAAAGAAAAATTCGTAAAGCTCATTTCATTATTACAAAATGTATCAAAATCAGCTTGAAATATATTCGGTTAACAGGTTGAATTAGAAAGGATGACCACAGTCAAGATCATTCTGTTACAATACATGTAAAGAGTGGTAAGTATAATTTTAATTTTAATTTATTATTATTAAAAAAAACCAAACAAGCTTCACACTCAGCATGAAGCCCAATGACGGGGCTTGAACTCATGACCCTGAAATGGAGACATGAGTTGAGATCAAGAGTCGGATGCTTAGGGGCACTTGGGTGGCTCAGTCAGTTACGTGTCCAACTTCAGCTCAGGCCATGATCTTGCGGTTTGTGGGTTCAAGCTCATATTGGGCTCCGTGCTGACAGCTCAGAGCCTGGAGCCTGCTTTGGATTCTGTGCTCCCCCTTTCTCTCTACCCCTTCACTGCTTGTGTTCTGTGTGTCTCTTTCTCAAAAATAAACGACAAAAAAAAAAGAGTTGTACACTTAATCAACTGAGCCACCCAGGCAGTGTGAGAAGCATGATTTTTAGAACACCCTGCAGAATGCAAGGAACTGCAGCACAATTCCGGTTGATTTAACTAAGAATGATGGAATTTTCCTATGTGAGCTTTTACAACTAGTTATCTGCCTGTCATCACATTTAATTATTAAAATACAATGATGTTACTATTTTGCTATGTTACTCTTTTGTTCATTCTATGATCAGAAAGTTGAGCCCAAGAGGCTCCGTGGCTGCATGCTCACGGGGCGGGACTCCGACCCATCTCTGCCATGTGTGAATGCCTCTGTTTCCCAACGCTGTTTATATTCAATTGTATTCCACAGAGGTTTCAAACTGGACGCACCTTTGAGTTTTGCTCTATCTGAGGGCCGAGGGTCAGGAGCTCCTCCTGCATTTCTCTAACTAGGGAGGTGGCTTCCAGGATCTTGGTGAGGCCCATGTGCAAACGCCTCCTGTGGGAAGAAGGGTTCACAAGGTGTGAGACGGGACGAAATGCCAGCAAGGCGAGGTCCACCACGATACGTATCGGAGGACGGCACCATGAAGAGGTGGTTTCCTTGTGGCGGCCTCTCAACGCCTTGCCTCTTGGGAGGTTTGTCTTTCCCGCCTTGGAAAGGTAGATCCTGGATCATTCTCTTATACTTGTGTCTTTTTTTTCTTTTACAAATAAAAGCACCAATTTATTTATTCATTAAAATTATTTTTAATGTTTATTTATTTTTGAGAGACAGAGCATGAGCAGGGGAGGGCAGAGAGGGAGACACAGAATCTGAAGTAGCTCCAGGCTCTGAGCTGTCAGCACAGAGCCTGACTCGGGGCTCGAACTCACCAACCGTGAGATCATGACTTGAGCTAAAATTGTACACTGAGCCCCCCAGGTGCCCCTAAAAGCACCAGTTTAAAGAAGACACGTGTTTCTGATTTGGTCTCAGAGTCTCACCTCTTTGTTTGCATTTCCCTCTGGCGCGACCTCAGTATGTGAGCAAATGTATCCATGAATCTCAAGTAGCTGTTGGGAGTGACGTAATAATGCCGTCCGGTTCTCTGAAAGTATGTTGTGCTCAAGTCTTTTATGCTTTTGTGGATTTGGACACATGCTGGGGCGAGTTTTTCCTTTAAGTCCTGAAAAATAATTTTCAAGAATTAAAAGAAAACAGTCTAAATATGCACCAGGAAGGGGGACATTGAACATGGTGAGGAACTTGAAAGAGTCTATCATTCTGAGGGGTGGAGTGGTTGTTAAAGAGCCTGGGTGAAGGGCACCAAAAATATAGAAGTTTTAGGGCTTTGGTGGACAAGGCAACACTATGGCCATTGACTAGTGACTCCTTCCACTGGGCCATCCGAGCGCTAATGGAGCCATTATCATGGCCAGTGTTCATGGCTAATGGCTGACTGACATTATCTCCCATCATCGTTTCTTAAAGTGGGTTATCGAGTGTGAGACTCAATTTCACTTCCTTGAGTGAAGTAAGGCTGTGAAAATGTACGGTCTCAAAGGATATACAGGAATTTTGGGTGGAAAAGCCAGAGGAGAAAAGAGTGCCTGGGCTGTTTTGGGGAGGATTCTGTCTGAGACATAAGCTGGTGTGCACCCCAGCCCACGGGTGTAGCCACTACCTGGTCACCTTCCACCCAGCTGGCTCCATGCGGACTCTACCCTCGGCCTCTCATCCCTTGGACGCTTGGCTAGTAAGGATGCAAGCCATTTTCTGGAGGCCTCACCTCCAGAAGGTTGGGTCACAGCAGAAAAGACGTTTCTTCACTGTGGCCCAGGAATTCTGAGAGAACATGGTTTGTTGCACACCAGAGACACTTCCGGGGAGCACACAGAAGGCTGCGGCCACCTCACTGTGCCATCCGGCACGCCACCCAGAGGCTGCTTCCTTTGAAAGACACCTGCTGTTCACCTTGGGTGCAAGGTGGCAGGAGCCCCAGGCACTGAGGAATCTGGGTGTCTTTGAAATAGGATGGAGCAGGGGGGAAAATAGATGGGGACCTGATAGAGAGTCAAGACAACTACTTGACTTATTTCACATTTTTGCCCACCTAAGATTCACCGCTATTCCGGGACATAATTCTGCAATATGCTGTTAATAACTGGAAACTTCCCTTGTGCCAGATGTTTATTTTTTTATTTATTTAAAAATTTTTTTAATGTTTTTTATTTATTTTTGAGAGACGGAGAGAGACAGCATGAGCAGGGGAGGGTCAGAGAGAGAGGAAGACACAGAATCTGAAGCAGGCTCCAGGCTCTGAGCTAGCTGTCAGGACAGAGCCTGACAAGGGGCTCAAACCCATGAATGTGAGATCATGACCTGAGCTGAAGTCGGACACTTAACTGACTGAGCCACCCAGGTGCCCCTTGTGCCAAATGTTTAAAATAGGATGTATTTACCTCCCTGCTCTCCAAATCCACCTTCTCTCTTAAGACAGAATCGGCCACAGTGAGGAGCGCTTCCTCTGGCCACCTCTCGTACCAGTCCACCGTGCATGCGGTGACCATGGAAGGGTGCTTTTGGCAATGCTGACGGAAGTCAGGTCCTGAGGGACTCACAGTCATGAAGACATGAAGATTTTTATGTATTCTCTGAAAATCAATAAAAACGCAAGTTGTTAACGTGTAACCCACTGCTTTGGGAAAAAACGTTGTGTTGGAAAGTTCCATATGACACTCATTTCTGTTCTTTACTTAATGGGCGGAGTGGAGACTGAGAAGCATGGTGCTCTGTGGGGCCCAGAGCAGCCCTTGCATAAACCTGAACTTGGGAGGGGGTGTGGTGCTGGAGTACTGCTTAGCGGGGATCTCAGGTCACATGTGGGGGGCTGTTGCCCTTGTTCTCTGGGGTGCTGGCATTCTGGGCGCTCAGAATGTCAATAGGAGAAGTGGGTGATGATGGACAGCTGAGGGGCAAAGAGAGAAACAGAGCCGGTGGGGGGTGGAAAGCCTGGGGGCAGCCCTGAACTCTCACAGCGGATGGATCGGAGCCCCCACAGTCCTGTAGGTCTTGGACAAAGCCCTAGTTTCTCTGAAATCCCCCTGTGTTGTCCCCTTCGAAGGCCTTGCTCTGTGCTGCTGTCCCTGGCTTCTTGCAAGGCAGGCTGGGCTCAGTTCCCTCACTTCCAAGTGTTGCTTTAAAGGAACCCATGTGACTGAAAGCAGCTGCCATCAATCAGCGGTCAATGCAAACAGTCCCATTGGTACAAAGCGATGGTATGCTTGCGCATCAAGGAGCCTACTATGCCCTGGGAGTGTGCTAAGGCTGAAAGGGTAAGTGCGTAAGATCCTTTCTCTGCTTTTTCGTCTCTCAAAAACTTAGAAAAGCAAATTAAACCACTTAGTGCCAAATTCATAGAACACAGAAAGGTTTGCATCAAAAACGGAATGACCTCTCTTTGCTTTGCCCATCCCCAAATTTCTACTGACGAATAGTCAGTGTTCATAGGTTAAAGTATGCCTTTGCGATTATTACTGTTAAGACACTCCCAATGATGATTGGAAGTGGCATAAAATATGCATGTAAGTAATGAAATAATCAATTTAAATTGACTGCTAACTGGGGTGCTTGGTGTTTTCTTTCTGGAGTGCACTCGTCTCCACACTCCAAGCAAGAACTTCCTTGTTCTTCCTCTCCGATCACAGTCTATATAAACCACTTTAGTAACAAGATGCTAGAGCGCCACCAGTGATGAGAAGAACTGCCATCTTTCCTTCTGCCATGGCATTTAAATGTATAACTTGGGGCGCCTGGGGGCTGGTCGGTTAAGTGTGACTGTTGATTTCAGCTCAGGTTGTGATCTCACAGTCTGCGAGTTCAGCCCCACACTGGGCTCTGTGCTGACAGCTCAGAGCCTGTGTGGGATTCTCTCTGTCTCTGTCCCTCCCCTGCTCACACTTGCTCTCTCTCAAAAACAAAACAAAACAAAACAAAACAAAACAAAAAAACAACCCAATCTAAGCATCCATTCATTCGACGTTCTCCCTTAATCGTGGAGGACGGCCCAGTTCCATTTTCAGATGACTCGTTATAGACAAACTGGCACCAGAAACAAGCCGACCTGGGGCACCTCCCCTGTGAACACCTGGTCTGGGTGATCACATCTCTTTCCACTGAGCCGCTGGTCAGTCATCATGCCTTAAAGACACAGAAAGCTTAGCTCATTGGTCTGGATTCTGTCTCCCTTCAAACCAGGCCTTTACCGACCCCACTGCTGAGTTCCTTCTGAATATCCCCTGCTCTCTCTGGATTATTCTTTCTGTACAATTTCCAGAGCCAGTCAAAGGGATGAAAGAATTCGTCTACCTTGCCTTTCCTGGGATCTAATTTCTCCTTTTTATTTTATTTAAATTTTTTTTCCGTTTGTTTATTTTGAGACACATTGAGAGAGAGAGAGAGAGAGAGAGAGAGAGAGAAAGAGAGAATGAGAGAACGAGCAGGGGAGGGGCAAAGAGAAGGAGAGAATCCCAAGCAGGCTCTGCACCATCAGTGCAGAGCATGATGTGGGGCAAGAACTCACAAACTGTGAGATCATGACCTGAGCTGAAACCAAGAGTCAGAAACCTAACTGACTGAGCCCCCCAGGCGCCCCCACATTCTCTTTGTCATTGCCTCTCACTGTTACCATTTTCTTTAGCCACTGATCACTGGGCAGGCCCAGATCCTTGGCAATCTTGGACTTCCCTGAGGGAGAAGTGTCTGTCTGTGTGTGTGGATTTGAGTGGACCCCATAGTTTTAGATTTGAACACTCGTTTATCCCATTCTGAGAGGATAAAAAAAGAAAGGAAAAGAAAACTCATTTAAAGACCTAAAAAAAATTATCAAACTTGGAAACCATGGACAGAATTATACACGCGTCTACTTTTAATTCGCCGTGATAGTTTGCTGAAGCCTGTCCCCCAGCGCGTACCTTCCAGAAGAGGGCAAGTAAAGACTGCCTCTCGTCAACGGGCCCAGACTTCTCAGTGATGGAGCGGACCTTCAGCGCGATGGAGCCCAGCTCCTCATCCTCAAACCAGTCCAGGATTTTCTGTGAGTTCAGAACGCTGTTCAAATCTTCCAGAAATGACTCCTGAGGTGAAACAGATACTGCATCAGGAGTAAACTGTTTATGTATTCGTTCTTAACGCACCAAACTGAGACAACAAAAGTATTTAAGGACAACTCAGGTTCACTTATTTTTAAATATTTATATTAAAATTTTTTTTTACATTTATTTATTTTTGAAGGACAGAGAGAGAGACAGACCACAAGTGGGGGAGGAGCAGAGAGAGGGTGACACAGAATCTTAAGCAGGCTCCAGGCTGTCAGCACAGAGCCCCATGCAGGGCTTGAACTCACAAACTGTGAGATCATGACCTGAGCCGAAGTCGGATGCTTAACTGCCTGAGCCACCCAGGTGCCCCAATTTATTATTTTTTTTAAAGCTAAACTTCTCTTAAAGCCAATGTGGTTTTTTGTCTGAGTACAAATAAGCAACGTCCCTCCATTCGTTCATTGGAACATGAGAGAGAGAGACGTGTATGGTACCAATGGGACGCAAACGCCTGGGTCACTGGGACCAGAGTCACGGGGTGGGTGGGCTCTGTGCTGACAGTGGGGAGCCTGCTTGGGATTCTCTCTCGCCCTCTCTCTTTGCCCTTCCCAGCTCACCCTTTGTCTCAAAAAAAAAAAAAATAGACTTAAAAAAATGTTTGGGAAAGAGAAGACATATAATTAAAGCAGAAAACTGGATACAATGGAGAACAGCAGATATGACATAGCACTCGGATTTACTCTCAAGATACCCATGAAAGAAAAACAAAGCTCTAGGGAGGGAGGCCTAGGATTAGAGAGGAAACCAGAGGAAACTTTGAAACACCACTCATAACTGTGTGAGTCTGGATCATAGATGATAAATAATGTTGTCTTGAAATGTTGCCACAGAGAAGTGAATAGAATCTGAGCTGGCTTCCCCAATTATGTGTAGGCTAAGGAAAGGCATAGTTTATGCCAAGCGAGAGATTAAAAAAGTAGTTGGGTGATTAGCATTTTTTTTTTTTTTTGCTTGTCTGTAAACAAAGTATACCGTTCCAGGAAAGTGCTAAACTTGACGGTGAAATTAGCACAGGACGCTGCGGACAAGAGTAGACAGTGGATTCAGATAATAGTGTTTTTTGCTTTTTTGGGTTTTTGGTATTTTTTCCAAAATCCAGACTGGAAAACCAGTTTAGCTATGCAGACAAATTACTCGGAATCTGTCGATCAAAATGAGAATTATAAAGACAGAAAATGCTTCTGTTGTAGGGCTTATGCAAAACTGCGTGCAGCACGATTTCCCACCCAGAGCCTTTAGGGGCAGAGTGATCAACAGCACAGCCAGGGCACGGCGGGGTTTTCTTTTCAAATATTAAATGGGCGGGGAGCTCCTTACACAGCCAACTTAGCAAATAAGGAAGATAAACTGGACTTACCTGCTTTAGGTTTACGTTAGCCACCATCAAAGCGGTGGGGCTCCCTTCTAATCCTGCTTGAAGAAACGCCCTTTTGAGGGCTTCCTTGAACTCCGTGTGGGTGTGAGTGCGAGGCGGAGGCACCAGGCACAGTGTGCACTCCGTCAGGTGACACGCCAGGGATGCACATGTCTCCTTCCCACATCCGTCTACTCCAATCTTTGGAAGAAGAATGATCCAACGTGAGATTCCTAAGGACGCCCTGGGATGCTTTCAATGTACAGTTTCCTATGTCTGCGTGCAAGAAATTCACACAGCCAAAGTACCTATTTTTATGAGCTTTTGGGGAAGTACATTAAACAAAACTAAAGCACTGATCGGCGTTCTCTAAGGGTTCGTACACATTCAGTATTCTCTTCTTGCTCTTTATGGTCTCTTGAAATATATGAGACACTTTCTCTGTAAAGATAGCACAATCTGGAAAAACTGCATTGACAGGTTTACAACTTCATCACTACGTTACCCCCAATATTTGATTTTTCATTTGTAAGAATTCAGGAGGTCTTTCCCCATTTATTCTCAGCTGTAAACACTTCAGTGCTCCTTGGTAATTATGACAAAGTATTACCTTTCTTACCAAAGTATTAGCTTTACTGGGGTATAATTTAGAGAGGCCACCTGCTTTTATATGTACAATTCAAGTACAATTACAGAGTTAATCATCCATTACCACAGTCTGCTTTTTTAAAGGTTTATTTATTGATTGTGTGAGAGAGAGAGACACAGCATGAGCAGGGGAGGGGCAGAGAGAGACAGAATGCCAAGCCGGCTCCAGGCTCCAAGCTGTCAGCACAGAGCCCAATGAAGGGACTCGAACCCACCCCCCGTGAGGTCATGACCTGAGATGAAACCAAGAGTCATACGCTTAAGTGACTGAGCCCCAGGTGCCCCCACCACAGTCCACTTTTAGAACATTTCTATCCCCTGCAGACGCCCCAGGCCTGTCTGCACTCAGTCTTCATCCCAACGCCAGTCCCAGGCGGCCATTCCTATGCTTCCGGTCTCTACAGATGTGCAGTTTGGGGATGTTTCCTAGAAACGGAATCATAAATAAGAAGTCCTTTGGATCGCTGAGCAGGGAGGTTTTGTGGGTCTTGCTCGGTGTAGGGCATACGAGCAGTTAGCAGAGACCACATTCTGTTTATCCATCCTCTACTGGTGTTCCCACTTCGCGGTGCTCTAATAATGTTCCCGTGGACATTTCTGTGCAAGTCGTTGCGAGAACATTTGTCTCACTTTCTCTCTTGTAGATACAGAGGAATGGACTGCTCAGTTAAAGGGTAAATCTGGGTTCACTTTGGAAGAAATGCTCAAACCGTTTTCCCACCAGCAGTGTATCTGAGCTCCAGCTTACCCACATCCCTGTCAACACTTGCTAATGACCACCTTTTTGACAGCCGTCATTCATGTGGATGCGTGGCCATACCTCAGGGTGGTTTTAAGTTGCATATCCCTAACAATTAATGACGTTGATTATTTTGTTTTTGCAGGTGTATTAACATTCAAGCATCTTCTCTATTGAACTATCTAGTTAAATCATTTGTCCATTAAGAAAGTAAGTTTTTTTAATTAAAAATTTCTTAATGTTTTTTATTTATTTCTGAGAGACAGAGAGAGACAGCACAAACAGGGGAGGGTCAGAGAGAGAGAGAGATACAGAATCTGAAGCAGGCTCCAGGCTCTGAGCTAGCAGTTGGCACAGAGCCCGACACGGGGCTTGAACCCACAAACTGAGATCATGATCTGAACCGAAGCCAGACACTTAACCGACTGAGCCACCCAGGCGCCCCGGTTTTTTTAATTTTAGAAGGGTTTTTGATTTACAGTAAAATTGCTAAGACACAAAAGAGGTTTCATGTACCCCACATCCAGTTTCCCCTACTAACATATAAGTGGTAGGCTGCAGTTATTACCATTAATGAAACAACACTGATACATAGTTATTAACTAGAATTCACACTTTATTTGGCATTCCTTCACTTTCTCCTAATGTCCTCCTTCTGTGGTAGGGTCCCATCAAGGTCACCACATCACGTTTAGTAGTTAAATCTCCTTAGGCTCCTCTGGATGTGACGGTTTCAGACTTTCATTTTTGTTTGTTTGGTTTCAATGGCTTTGGCAGTTTTGAAGAGTGCTGGTCAGACCTCCCAGGATCTTCTTGGCATTTTCCTTGTGACCACACGCGGGTTATGTACTTCGAGGTGAGAAGACTACTGGGATAGAGTGTCATTTATTAACATGATTTTTCACTGTCCATGCTGACCTTGGCCTCCTGATCACGCTGTGTATGTCAGGCTTCCCCACCATAAAGTTACTATTTTCCCCCCTCTCCACTTGGCACCCTTCGGGAGAAAGTCACTAACAGCAGCTCACAGTTAAGGAGGGGGAATTAGAATTGCATATGGGAGATGTGTCTCTTTCCCCAATTGTTTATGTTTCCAAACATGTATTTATATGTGTGGACTCCTGGATATTTATTATTTGAGTTATAATCCAATACTAATTGTTTTTGTGGTTTTGGGTATGGACATTGCGAGAGCTCTGAGTTGGCTTTTTTTATCCCTCTGGCATACCCCTGTCACAGATTTTTTTTTAAGAAACACTTCCTTTCTGGCCCTATAAGATTTCCCCTGCGCATACGGTACATGTCCTATAGTAAGCTATTCCCCTCCCCACCCCCCCGCTTTTATTGAAGAATGGTTTTGGAAACCCAGACCTGGGTGCTGGGTGTGCCTGTGTGACTGCTGCACGTTTCCAGCTTCTCTCTCTGACACAGCAAGGACACTTCTGTTTATATGCCACTCTGTGCACACACACCTTCCTATGTCTGTATGTAACCACCCACATTAAACCCAACGTAAATTCAGCCGAGGTCTTCAATTCTCATTCATCACTCCACGGATCACTGTTGCCTCTTCTGCTGGCTTCTCTGTAACCACACACTCCGACAGTGGGAACTGGCTGTCCCCACGTATACCTAACTGTTCAGCTGTGACACGTATATGGGGAGGCATCAGAACGTTAACCTTATTCCCATGGACACCACTCCATCAACTCCAGTCCAGTGCTCATTAATGGTTTCCTTTGCCTTTAGTCTTACAGATGCCACTCATTTCCAAGATTCCCTTCCTCCCCACCTTCTTTGGGGAACTTGCTGTACATTTTTGCACAGGTTGGTCATTCTGTCACATTCTGCACTCCATCCTGGGACCCCCAGACTGCCTGAATGACTTTTTGAAAGATTCATACTTTAAGGTTTGCTCTTTGCACTCTGATTTTCTATGGGCTCGGACAGAGATGTGGCACTCTGTTCCTCCTTGCTGCATCGTACAGAACAGTCTCTCTACTCCGACAGCATGTGTCTCTCCTTCTCTCCTCTCTGCAAACCCAGGGTGACCATGAAGCATCACCAACAGTTTTGCCTCTTCCAGAATGTCATAGGGCTGGAATCACATGGTGTGAGGTATTTCCAGACTGACTTCTTTCATTAGCAACAAACCTTTACTATTCGCCCATGTCTTTCTGTGGCTTGATATCTCATTTCTTTTGATCTTTGACTAATACCCCATCGTACCCCACTTTAGCTTTTATTGAAGGACATTTTGGTTGTGTTCAGTTTTAGAATGATGTCACTATGATCACACATGGGAAACTTTTTGTGAGGATGTAAGTTTTCAAGTCATTGGGAGCATGGCTGCTAGCCTACGTGGTAGGGCTATCTTTAGCTTTGTAAAAACCACTAAGCTATGTTTCAAAGTGACTGTGCCACTCTGCCTTCCCACCAGCAAAAAAACAGAGTGTCCTTGATAGCAATTCCTACTACTGTTTTTTTTTTTTTTAATTTTTGGTCACTTCAATAGGTGTGTAGTGCCATCACGTGATTTTCCCTAACGACAAATGATATTGAACATCTCTACATCTATCTGCTTTTGTGAGGTGCCTGCTTATTTTTAATTGGGTCGTTTGTCCTTAGGGTCTTCTAGAAACAGGATCATGTGGATTGTGAATAAAGACAATTTTACTTCTTATAAATAAGTATCTGGGTGCCCTTTTTCCCCCTTTTTCTTATCTAACTGCATTGGCTGAAACTCCAGTGTACACCTGAATAGAAACTTGTTTTGTTCCCAGTCTGAGGGAAAAACATTGTCTTTCACCAGTAAGCATGAGGCTAGCTGCAAGTTTTTCACAGATACCTTTTATCAGGTTGGTGAAGCTCCCTTCTGTTCCTTTTTGCTGGGAGATTTTGAAAAATCATAAATGGTGTTAGATTTTATCAAACACATTTTCTGCACAGATGCTCCTTGTGTTTTTTGCCCCATGTTGTATTAATACGATGCACTGGACCACGGCATTTTGGATGTTAATGCACACATGCATTCCCGGGAGAAGTCTCACTTGGTCACGGTGTAGGGTACGTAACATGTCGTTGTGTAATTTGCCCAGGAAATTTACAACTCTATTCCTTAGGGATATTGGTCTGTAGTTTTCTCTGGCCTCGATGTGTCGGTCTGGGTTTGATACTGGGAGGTACTATTTCCATGGGTGAGTTGGAGACTGTTTCCTCCTCTATTTTCTGGAAGACTTTGTGAAAGATTGATTTCTTTCTTAACTATTGGACAGAATTTTCCAGAGAAGCCATTTGGCCTTGGGCTTTTCTTCATGGGAAGTTTTCAAATTCCCAATTAAATTTCTTTGTTTATGTCTATTCAGACTTCTGATCTCCTTAGTTCAATCATTTGTGTTTCCCAGCAAGCGTCCATTTCCTCTGGGCCATCCGATGTCATTCACAATATTCTCTTAAAATCTTTATTTCTGTAATGTTGGTAGTTACAGCCTCTCCTTAATTCCTGTTTTCAATAATTTTAATAAAGGGCTCTTCTTTCTCTCTTTTTAAATTTTGTTTGTCAGTTTTGTTGATCTTTTCAAAGAGCAAACCTTGGTTTCATTGCTGCTCTCTCTGGTGTTTGTTTTCTCCTCTCTTTTCTCATCTTTATTAGTTTCTCCTCCTTTCTGCTTGCATTGGGTTGTTTTCTTTCCTTCTTGTAGTTTCCTAATGTGGAAAATTCTCCTTCTTTTTAAAAATATTGGCATTGATAGCTATAAATCTCCCTCCAAGCACTGCTTTATGTATCTTGTTTCATTCACCTCCAAGTACTTTCTAATATCTCTTGTGATTTCTTCTTTCACTCACTGGTTATTTAGGAATGTGTTGTTAGAATTCTACATATTTGTGAAAATGTCAAATTTTTTTCTGCTACTGATTTCTACTTTAATTCTGTTGTGGTCAGAGGACCTACTTCGAATGACTTCAATCCTTTTAAATTTATTGAGGCCTGGTGGGTAGTCTATGCTGGAGAATGTTCCTTGTGAGCTTCAGAAGGATGTGTATTTTGCTGTTGCTGGATGGAGTCTCCCATATGTCAATTAGGTCAAGTTGTTTCATGATACTGTTGAGGGTTTATATCCTCGCTGACTTTATATCTAGTAGCTCTACCAATCGTTGAGAGTGGGGATATCAAAGTCTCCAATTGTTGCTTATTTCTCTCTCTTCACTATGTCTGTCTGTCATCACACATTGGGGGTTTAGTTGTTAGGTGTGTGTGTTTGTAACTGTTATATCTTTCTGACAATTGATCCTTGTATCATCACAGCACCTTTCTTTTCCCTGAGAATACTTTTTTCCCCTGAAAGGTCTATTTTGTCTCATACTAGTGTAACCACTTCAACTCTCTTGTGGGAATTGCTGGCATGAATTATCTTCCTCCATCTTCTCATTTCCAACCACTCTGTGTCTCTGAATCTAAAGTACAACTCTTGTTGACAGTGTATGCTTGGAGTTTGTTCTTTTAAAAATCCTCTCTGTGATTGAAGAAGACACCAAGAAATGGAAAAACATTCCCTGTTCATGGATCAGAAGAATAAACATT
>NC_043702.1:116422581-116443018 GCF_006229205.1 Suricata suricatta
GGAGAGAGAGGGATGCAAAACTTGAGAGACTACTGAATACTGAAAACAAACTGAGGGTTAAAGCGGGGAGAAGAGGTGGAGGTGATGGAGGAGGGCACTTGTGGGGAAGAGCACTGGGTGTGGTATGGAAACTAATTTGACAATAAACTACTTAAAAAAATAAAATAAAATAAAAAGAAAAAAATCCTCTCTGTGAGGGACACTTATGAAGAAGAGCACTGGGTGTTATATGGAAACCAACTTGGTAATGAAGTATTAAAAAAATTAAAGAAAAAAAATCCTTCCTATGATCTTGGTCCTTTTACTGGAACATTTAGTGTATTTATATTTAATGTTATGATTGACATGATTTGATTTACATCTGTCATATTGGTGTTTTTTACATGTCTCGTGTCTTTTTCCCTTTTGTTTCTCCTTTACTACCTTTAGTCTTAACTCAATATTTTCTAGAGTTCTAATTCCTTTGTTTTCTATAATATAGTTTTTGAGTTATATTTTTCATGGTTTGTCTAGTAATTATACTGGATATTTTATCAATATCCTCAATTCTGACTTAATTCCAGTAAAACATAGAAACTTTGCTCCAGCAGAGCTACGTTTGTCCTTTCCTTTTTTGTGCTATTATTATAGATACTAAATCTCTATGTAATAAGCCTAATAATAGTTTTAGAATTATTGTTTTTTGCAATAATTATTGTTTTGCTGTCTTTGAAAGTAGCTGAAATATCTATTCATACTGTGTGTGGTAGGCAGGGTAGTGCCCTTGCTGCCGTCACCTCCAAATATGCCCCTAGAACCTGTGAACAGAGTACCTTATATGCAAAAAAGACTTTGCCAAGGTGATTACAATTAAGGACCTTGAAATGAGAAGAGGGTTTTGGAAAATCTGGTTGGGCCAGTCTAAATATATGAGTCCTCAAGAATAGGCCACCTTTCCCAGCTGTGGTCAGATGGAGAGACAGAGGGAGCGGTGTGACAGCTGAAGAGTCAGGGGTCAGAACGGTGCCGTGCTGCTGGCTCTGAAGACGGAGACAAGTGTCATGAGCCACAGGGAACAGGCAGCCTCCAGAAGCTTGTTTTCTTGCTGTTTGTTATTCAGTCACACAATCCAGCTCAACTAAGTACTTTGAAGAAGTCCTGTATGATTCGTTTTTTACTTTACCTATCCAACTAACCTCATTTGAATCAACTGATCTAGACTATGATTGTGTATTTTTAAAAAATCTGTTCTAAAATCTTCTTCATGGAGTCATTATACTCCCTCCAGCTGCTTCTCCCTGCTGAAGCCTCAAGCTAGGCCAGCCTCCTGGCATATTGCTGGTTTTGTTTTTCTTTAATGCTAGCTGTAATTTTTTGTTTTTGCTTTTATTTTTTAAAAATAAAAAGATTTATTATGAGAGAGAGAGAGAGCGCGAGAGAGCGAGAGAGCGTGCGCAGGCACAATAGCGAGGGATAGGGGCAGAGAGAATCCCAAGCAGGCTCCATGCTGTCAGTGCAAAGCCCAATGGCGGGGCTCAATTCCACAACTGTGAGGTCATGACCTGAGCTGAAATCAAGAGTCGGAACTCAACTGAGCCACCCGAGCACCCCCATTTTACTGTTTTACGCAACTGAACCCCAGTGCTGGCTTGACTCAGGGCAAAAATCTATTTATGGAGTTTAACTGGGAATAGTAGATGTAGGATCAGGGGAAACAGGGACTTGTCAAGCTCTAGCTTGTATTTTTGATGGGGTCTCGGATACGATGCTCGGGTTGCGAGAAGACATGACAGGAGCCAGGCTTCCAGATGAGTGTTAGGTTTTAAAAAATTATTCTGGATGCAATCTCAGGAATTTTAGAATTGAGAACTTTTGATAAACTTGTTATTAGGAAAGAGAGAGTCATTTTGTGGTAAAAGAAGTGAACGAAGACTATGTATTATTTGGGAGTAAAAAAATAATGCATTGATAATGGAAACAAGACAGAGGAAATCAGTGCTCTTACAGAGCTTCTGTTCCAATTGTGGAGATGGATAATAAGTAAGTGACAAATTAAATATATAAGGTCAGAGAGTGCTCAGGACTAGGGAGCGGAGTCAAGGTACAAGTGACAGGGACCACGGGAGGAGCGAGGCTGCAGGAGCCCCAGGAGCTGGGAGCAGAGGGCAGATTTGAAATAGACTGTGGAAGTCGCATCACCAGCATGTACCGATGACCTGGTGTGGGGTGTGACAGAGACAGCAAAAGAGCGAGGGGTTCCTGGGTTTCTGGCCAGAGCAGATCTACACTGGTGTCATTTATGAGATGAGAGACGTTAGTAAAGTGAGGATTTTGGTGGAGAAAGTATTTGCTTTTGTGTTTTTGCTTCAATTTTTCAATTTTTAACTCCTTTTAATTAGTTTTGCACATGTCTGTTTACAGAAAGCTCTGGTACTTCTGGGAAAAAATGGTGTGAAGTAAATAGTTATAAACAACAAAAGTATAAAACAGATGAGCAAGAAGCATAAACGATGGCTTAAATGCTCACAAATGACGTGACGTAAGTGGCCAAATATGTTGGATTTCATCTAGCCTTCTGGAAGCTTTTCTCTCCTCCAATTATGTGGGGACTGTCCAAAAATCTAGCCCCCGCTTGTTTTCATTGCAAGTAGAACTCTATGCAAAGACTCATGTTTCTAAGTCAACCCTCCAGTTAATGCACTGTTTTCAAAGTCAAGATTTACCTGCAGACTTAGTGCTGAGGGCACATGACAGACGGTGGCAGCGCCATTGCCTGCCTTCCAAAACCAAGCATTTTAAATGTGCAGATACAATTCTTACACAAACCCTACAGAGGAAAATGGTCTTGCTGTGGGACTCGATGGCTGGAAGCTTCCACAAATACAAAGCTGGGATAAACAGGACTTCTGTAAGCGAGGTAGATTCTATCAGATCTCCTCAATTTCTACTTTGCAAACTTAAGAATATCTGAGCCATTAAAATCCCTACCAGTAACATGTGACTCCCCGGCTGCCGGAGGATCCTGGCCGCTCTTGCAATGTGTTGGATGGCTTCCTTGAAGAACACCAGGGGATGAAAAGTCTGGCGGAGGAAAGGGGTCACGTAAACTGTTTGGAGGCACAGACAAATCACGTGTTCACTGCAGTTGTGCACACAGGGACCTAGCAGTGAGAGTGAGTATCCTCTGATCCTGTTAACCAGGTCACATGGGTGCAAGGTCAACGTGTGCCATGAGGCCTGTCCCTGCATCAGTGTTCCCATGGGCATGCCTGGGAGGGGGGGAGGTACGGCTCGAGAGAAGAGTAGGAAAGGGTACGGGCCCAAGAGAGGAGGAGGGGTTACAGGCTGGAGAGAGGAAGAGGGAGGGGTATGGGCTGGAGAGACAAGGAGAAGGGGGGGTGCGGGCTGGAGAGAGAAGGAGGAGGAGGGGTATGGGTTGAAGAGAGGAGGAGAAGGGGTGTATGGGTTAGAGAGAGAAGGAGGAGGAGGGTTTACAGGCTGGAGAGAGGAGGAGGGGGGGTATGGGCTGTAGAGAGGAGAGGGGTAGACCACAGTATCGGGGCTGTGTCTCTACTGCCCTGTCTTGGGGTGGGACACTGTGGGGGTGGGGGAAAGGAGGGCTCCCAGGAACTTGGGTCATGGCATCTGTGACTTTGATGGCACCTCCATGCAGACACTGTTCTGCCCACGATGGAAGGGGTGCTGCTCCCTATGTGGCCTTGGCCTCTCTCGCATCTCTTAGCTCCACTCGCTCTGCTCACACAGCCCCCACAGCCTGAGTCAGGCACCTGTCTTATGAGGCCAAGGCCAGCACCGGGCGGTGGAACACTGCAGTTCCATGGTCCACCTGATGAGGGCACACTCTTCCCCTGCTCCTTCTTACGTTGGCACCCACATGCACACACACGCACACTCACGCACAGCACTCCTCGGATTTCACAGGGTGTGTCTGTACCTCCGAAGATGTTGAACTTAACCTCATCTGGAACTCACTCAGCACACTGGTGAGTTTGTTATAGTCATTGGTGCTCTGATACATCTTCTTCCTGTGAGGCTTGTTTATATCCAAGAAATCCACAAATACAGTTGAGTCGTTCATCAGTTTCTCTTTGGTCCAATTAACCTATTATAAGATCATAATTGAGTAGTATGTGTTAATAGCAAAACTCTACTTGTTATCAAGGCGAATGCAATACATCTGCTCCAGAGAAGCTCTGGGGACAACGGATGGGGGGCTTCTTAACCTTCTTGTGCGGTGGATGCCTTCAGGCAGTGAGGTGTAGGGGGCCTTTCTCAGAATGGTATTTTAAATGCAGAGAGTGACATCCACGGGGCGCAAAGGAAACCACACGTACTGACGCGGACTTCCATCTAAGGACTCCCCAAAGGCCTATGGGCCTAAGAGTCCCTGCTGTGTAAATAGCAACTTGAAGTCTCAGGAACAATCAAAACCAAAGAGCCTTCCCTTATTTATTCACACGTTAAGTGCCACCATGCACTGGGAGCGGGGGCAGGACAGTTCTGTCACGGCTGTGGTGGTGGTTTCGCAAACCCACGCCTGTGATGATGCTTCCCAGACAAAATGCCAGCTCCCTGCCTCCACACATGTGCGATTAAACACTGGTGATTCCAAACAGAGCCTCTAGTTTGGCTAAAGGCAACACGGGCATGCTTGCTGTCCCGGTCTCCTGGCAAATTCCGGTCTTTCATAGCAAGGTAACATGCTACCTCCCACCTGAAGTCTGACCACAATCCGCTCCCCGAAAACTAGGTGGGGAGAATTATTGCTTTGGTAATTTTGGAAAATTACATCATCCTAAGCTGTATGGTAGGAAGAGTCTGGAATCCTGTGAGAGTCCAGAGAAGGGGCACTCAAACTGGAAGGGTATGGTGCTGGCCGGAAAAGTCCACCAAAAGAGGAAGTGGGAGATGCAGGGTGGCCAGAATCGTGGGGGCGGGGGGGGGGGAACCCACCGAGTGGAGGCAGAGACAGGAGACTCTGTGCCGCATGCTGGCTACTAGGTGGGCCGAGGTGCCGAGGTTTCTGGTACCCATGTGGGCTTGGGTGGGAACGCCAGCCGAGGCAGGAAACAATGGGCCAGGGTGTACAGGTGGCACAGTGGGCACAGCGGACAGATACCGGCTCGGTCTCGCAAGTGGTTCTGAGCATTGAGCAGGAAGCACCCCGGGGAGCAGGGGGCAGATCTGGACAGCAAACCATGGTCTGGCTTTGTAGTTCAGGTTCTTTCTGCCAGACCACCTGTCCTTATTTGAAGCATCAATGTAAGGTCTAGTTCTTTCCTGTAGTGTAATGCTTACATTTACTGGGCACTTATTACACATCAGAAGCTGTTCTAAACATTTACAAAAATTAGTGCCATTCTCACCACAGCCTCGAGGTGGGGGCGCTGGTGACCCCCAGGAGGCCACGAGGGAGAACTGAATGCTGGCCAAGCCCCGAGAGACTCCACAACAGAGTGGAGGCTGAGCTGAATGTGGACTACCCCTGGGTACTTAGCAGACAGATTATTTTATTTACTAGATGTTAACAAAAAGATTGGAGGACAGAGTGATATGTGTTAATATGAAGACCTCAAGAGGAATCTGGACTGAGGAGCAGAGAACTTGGATTGGAAGAAAATAAGGATTGAGACTGTCTAGAGAATAGTTAAAAAAAATTTTTTTTTAAATTTTTTGAAAGACAGAGCACAAGCAGGGGAGGGGGAAAGAGAGGGAGACACAGAATCTGAAGCAGGTTCCAGGGTCTGAGCCGTCAGCACAGAGCCCGATCGATGCAGGACTCAAACTCATGGACCACGAGATCATGACCTGAGATGAAGTTGGATACCCAACTGACTGAGCCCCTTAGGCACCCCTAGAAACTATTTTCAAAAGCTTTCTGAATTTGTGACTTGCATGAAAATTACATTCGTTCACAAACACAGATTGACATATATGTGCACGTGTTATATTCCGAGTTTACGTGCATGTGTGTATCTCTACGGATAAGGTTTGTGCTCCAAAATTTTTTTTACTGTTGTAGATATAGTAGTACCTTCGAATTCATTATGTGTCCGAGTCTCCTGCAAATGGGCTGAAAGAAAGTGGCACCGCCAAAGGAGAGAGGAAAGAACAGAGTCACCTCTGGAAAGGGATTCCAAAGCGTCTCCAGAATTCTCCTGAGAGAAGCCCGGCCCAAGCTCGCCCCTCTGCTTCCTTACAACCCTCGCAGGCCAATCCACAGAACTGCCTCCCTTCCTTCGGGACTCGGACAACAGGGCACCTGGGAGAGCCAAGTTCAAGGGGGTGCAGGTACAGAGAGGGCGCACGCCTGCCTGGCCTGGAGCAAAACGAGCAGCCTCAGAGCTCACGGAGGCCATGCGCACAAGTGGAGGCCTCCAGACCTGATCATTTCCATCACAGCAAATCCAGACTTACTTGGACATTATCAAGTGAAAAATGGGATTGTTATAAAGTTCCTTTTTTAATACTACAGAAATGTCTGAGGGGGAACCTGGGGGGCTCGGTCGGTTGAGCATCTGTGTGACTCTTGATTTTGGCTCAGGTCATGATCTCAAGGTTCATGGGATCAAGCCCTGTGTTGGGCTCCGTGCTCAGCATACAGCCCGTCTGAGATTCTCTGTCTCCCTCTGCCCCTTCCCCTGCTTGTGCTCACACTCTCTAAAATAATTAAAATTTTAAAAAATAATTTAAAATTTTTAAAAAATTAAAATAAAGGTCTGAGGATTTTTAGAAAACAGTACTTTTGCCCAAGATACCATTTGAAATACTTTTTAAAAAATAAGTTTACCTGAAAATAATTCTCAAGTTCCTTTGAAAGAATCTGATAGAAAAGCCCCTTCTCAGGATCATCGATCAAGCGATCATGGAACACTCGAGTGGCCTCGTGAGCAAGGAACAGGGCCACCATCTCTTTAGAGTTGATGATGGCCTTCTCAGCCTGCAGTAAGCCTAGGAGAAGCTGTTAGAGATCGTAACATGAGGTTTCCTTTTTTTTTTTTAATGTTTTTTAAAATTTATTTTTGAGAGACAGAGAGAGACAGTATGAACAGGGGAGGGGCAGAGAGAGAGGGAGACACAGAATTTGAAGACAGGCTCCAGGCTCTGAGCTGTCAGCACACAGCCTGACCCGGGGCTCGAACTCATGAACTGTGAGATCATGACCTGAGCTGAAGCTGGACGCTCAGCCAACTGAGCCACCCAGGCGCCCGAGGTTTCCTTTTTAACATGAGAAGGCAGGATGTGAAGTGAAGTTTTGCATGTTTATGATTCCGTAAAAATAGAAGCAATTATTCAAGGTAAGAATTGTCCAGTTCTACATGCAACAAATAAGTTTTGAGGAGATGGACAGGTTACAAGTCAGGCAAAGAAGGCATGGCGTCCACCCTGGAGGGACAGGGTCTGAGGACCAACCCCTAAGCCAAGCCCCATGAACGCCTCACCAGCATGGGAAGCCCCGAGTCTGGACGTTGGTACAAACCTGGAGGGCGGGGGCTGAGGGTGACCGAGGTGTGCTTCTTCCCATTGGTACGGGAATCCTATGATTGTGACCTGGGATTCTAACAGGATATGCACTATCTTGGACTATGGTCCATGGCAAGGAGAGAAAGATCAAATGCAAAATAGCTTTTCTTCGCATTTTCATTCAGAAAATTATTCGATCGAGGCTAACGACCGAGTCAGCAGTGCTGGCTGACAACATGTCCCGCCGTAAAGAGCAAGGCTCGTGGGGATTCAGCACATTTATGAAATGCATGTAGGCTCGCATTTCCTGAGAGCTGCAGTACCATCTCAGAAACAGAGCCAACCCCACATCTGTGCCTTCCCTGCTGAGAATCTCAATATGGTCTTAGCAGCGCCATCGCCGAATTCTCCACATGGAATTATCTTAATGATTCTTTTTTACATGGCTCCTAGGATAAGAGGCTAATGAATAGCAAAATGAACCAACCTGGATTTTCCTTTTCCCTCTTCTAATAATTGCATGTTGATGGCAGAGAAATGGAGAAAGGGTCGAGTTAGTAAAAGTACATCTGCTCAACGTAAAATGTACCGTGAAACCAGAGGGTGAATTGAAAACACACCTTAAACACGTCTCGAAGGTTAAACATGTAGTGGCACTTGGCGGGAGTCGGCAGCATGTTCCGGCATACGTGGTGATACAGGGCCAGTGAGCAGGATGTCATTTGATCCTGATATCTCTGGATGTGGATGGGGAAGTTGTTGATGGAGAAATACATTCCCAAATGGGCCTTTAGGAAGAAATGGTAGGGTTAACCCCCAATTTTAAGCATGATCCTTCCTAGACACTCCCTTCTAGAAAGGAGAGGCGTGTACTCTCATGGAGGATTAATGGCATCGTGTTGCAAACTGGGGAAAATTCCAGCCGGTCCGAGTTTGGTGAATGATCTAGAGGCATGTGCTGTGTGCTCTCTGGGGAGGATTTGTGCCCCACTTGTGTGCACCCTGCCAGGAGCCCTAGAACCTCTTCCACTTCTCTGCTCGCCAACAGAGGCCATGAGATGAAACAGAAAGTGATACAACCATTACCTCAGTCTGGGTTCATGTACACATGTACAGACATATATATACATGTACACACATGTTCTTCTACATCAGGATATTCTTTTAGATGTGGGTCACTGTGCAGAATTGCCAAGTGCTTTTTGAAAAACAGATTGAAAATTAGTATTTAAAATTTATATTATAAAGAAGAAAAACACATAATTAGTTTTGAAGAAATTAGTACTCTTGCAGATGTATCTTTCTTTGAAAAATTTTTAGTGTTTGTATTTACTTTTGAGAGAGAGACAGAGACAGAACATGAGCAGGGAAGGGGCAGAGAGAGAGGGAGACACAGAATCCGAAGCAGGCTCCAGGCTCTGAGCTGTCAGCACAGAGCCCGATGCGGGGCTCAAATTCACAAAGCATGAGATCATGAGCTGAGCTGTGGTCAGACGCTTAACTAACTGAACCATCCAGGTGCCCTCCAGATTTATTTTTCTAATCAAACTAATTTCAAGTTGAGCCATTTCTCTAATAAGGTGTTTCAGATTTTTTTCTCTCATTTTTTATTCTATCAAGAAACAAAAGGAAGAAATCAATTTGGCAAAAATCCAGGTGGGCTGGTGAATAATGCAGCTCCTTGAGCTCCAGCCCAGAGACACTGGGTCAGAGTCCTGTCAAGATGGGGTCTGGGGGTTTTGGTTGTAAAGATGCATTAAAGGTGCACCACAGGTGTTTCTCGGGCCACCTGGGGGGCTTGATTTTGACTCCAGTCATGATCTCAATGTTCATGGGATCGAGTCCTGTGTTGGGCTCTGTGCTGACAGCGGGGAGCTTGCTTGGGATGCTCTCTCTCCCTCTCTCTCTACCTCTCCCCTGCTCATGCTCTGTCTCTCTCTCAAAATAAATAAACTAAAAAAATATTTTAAAAAGTGTGCACCACATGTATTTCTGATGCACACCGACATGGTTTTGCTAGTTAGAGACAAATGACAACCATGGCAGAGAATGTGGGAGAAGGGGGTGAAACCTGCCCCTGAAGGGAACTTTCGTTCCATGTCAGTTTTAAGTCTCGTGTTTTCTCTCACATCGTGGAACTAAAATTCTTTCTCAGTAGATAACGGAGTGGGCAGGTTACCTGGAAAATGGTACATAAGGCGCTCTGTGGAGGCTGCGGCAGCACCAGGATGGAAAAGTGTTTGAGGAGACGTGGGCTGATGTGCCTCCTCGCTGCCGGAGGGCCACAAGCCGCGACCAGAGAAAGATCTTGAATGCTCTGCAGGCAGAGGGAAGAGGACACGTACATGGGCCTGCAGAAGGTGAAATACCCCCCACTTCCCAGCCCCCAATGAACACAAGATCTACATTTGTTTAGACAGAAAAAATCCCTTACTGCAAAAACAAAAATTATGGTGGTAACAAATTGATGTTCTTAGAAGTAACCAAAATCCTAAACTGTAATTCCAAGTCATGTTACTTCTAGGAGACTTCCTAAAGGTCATCAAGAAATAGCATATCCTTTAAAAAGCAATGACTGGAAAATAAGCAACATGTTACTGAGGCTAGAGGAGAGGACCTGGTGATGAGCCGGGAGCCAGAGGAACATGGTGGTGTCTCCAGGGTTAGCTTGGGGACACACTGTCACCTCACAACACATCACAACAGCCCAGCCCCACAGAGCTGGGCGGGGCCCAGCACAAGGGGCTGTCCTGAACAAGTCTGTTTCTGCCTGGGGTCCTGGCCCAGCCACAGAAACCTCACAAAAGGCTGGTTTCGCTTTCTTCTCAGTTCCAGAACTTCTCCAGGCTGGTTTCCAGCCCCATTTCTTGCGCTGTTTTTTGTCCTCATCTCCTGGATTCTCCCCAAGCTATCTCTGGGTTTTCCCCTCCACCGTGGGTCCCTCTGGCATCTGAGCTGACACCACTCACCAGCCAGGGTGCTGTCCAGGACCCTAGGCCGAAGTTCGTCCAAGACACAAAACCGTTTGTAATGCGACCATCTAATTCTGCAGATACAGTCTGTTCTGGAGCACAGGGCTTGTGATTTCCAGAGAAGGAACCGAATGAGGCATGTGCATTTCCTTTTCAGAAAACTTAAGCCATTCTGTTTTGGCTCCAAATTAACAAAAATAATCGCACAGGAACAGCTCCCAGGCATTTGTTGAACTTTGCAATATGGCTGAAGATCCCTGATCTCTGTTCTTGAAAATACAGATGAAGAGGGGCACCTGGGGGCTCAGTCGGTTAAGCGTCCGATCTGGGCTCAGGTCATGATCTCATGGTTCATGGGTTTGAGACCCCCAGGTCAGGCTCTGTGCTGACAGCTCAGAGCCTGGAGCCTGCTTCAGATTCTGTGTCTCCCTCTCCCTCTGCCCTTCCCCCACTCCCCGTCAAAAAGAAACATTAGGAAAAATTAAAAAAAAAAAAAGAAAGAAAGAAAGATGAAGAGTAGTCTTCCATAGAGGGTAAGGATGTATTTGTCAGAGCACATTTTCACCAGCTTTCCTCATATGCGTTAACTGCTGAGGCACCAAAAAGTCCGGTTAACAGCTGATATGATTAGTAATAGTGAGCATTTACATATACCCAGAAATCAAGCCTCTAGGACACTTGTAATTTTTACCAGTATTTAATCTCACTACAATGATTCTCATCAGCCCACAGACCTATGCCAAGTTGCAAAGATGTCATTGGTTAAATTAGGGTTTCAGACTTGTTCTATATGGTCATTTGACTGGATTTTCTGAATTTCTCAATTCACTCAGCACTGTTATAAATATTTAATTAACTGTTGAGGAACAACAGTTAACGTGAACAATATCTTAGATCCACCGAACCTTCCATGTGAGCGTCTTGGTGTCGTAAAGTCCTCCCAAATCCAGCAGCTGTCTGATGAACTCCAGGGGGGGCTGGACCCCGTACATGTCTGATTCGGGCATGTTCAGGTCATCAATGAAAATTACAATCTTGAGGAAGACAAAGGGTTTTAGAACACAAGTTAGTATTGCCTTTCTTTAAATTACCAATTATGAAGAGTAATTATGCTGTGGAGTGAGAACAAAGTTATGTGTCACGAAGGCCCTATTTTTCTAGTGAGAGGCAGCAGCCCAAATTCCATTGTGGGGACAGGATTTCAGAACACAACATGTTTTCAGAAGAGCGGAAACTACTCCATGAGATCCTTCTCTTGGTACCCTTCCCTGAGGATGTGGGTAATTTCTCTCTTTCTGTCATGTTCAGAATAAGACAGCAGGCCCTCAGCCGTTACTCAACGGTGAGCCCCGTGTCATCAAACCCAGACTTAGCAAGTTGTCTGCTCTGTCCAGAATGGAATCTTAAGCCAGACCCTCAGCACGTGAGGTCCTCTGGCCGGTGGAACGTGCCACCCTGGAGGAAAGTGAGACCACCATGACCAACCGCTGCTGGGCTGGAGTAACCTCCTTGCGCCCGTGCCCTCCTGCCTGTAAAAGTCTTTCATTTTGTGCAGCTCCTCGGAGCTCCTTTCTGTCTCCTGGATGAATGCCTCGCAGATTCACGAGTAACTGAATAAAGCCGATAAATGTGAAAAATTTACTCAGTGGAATTGTGGTTTTTAATGGTCCCAATCCACGGTCATGGGAAGAAAATGTGGTCTAATATACTGTTCCCAAACCAAAGGCTCTAACACATTTTCCTGTCTTTTCTGGTCACATTTAATGTAGATTCCAGAAACTTCTTTCAACTTTAGTAATCCGGAATTAGTATAATTCATCATGTTGGAGATGGTATTATACTTATTTTAAAACCAAAGCCTCCATGGGGTGCCTGGGTGGCTCAGTTGGTTAAGCGTCTGACTTCGGCTCAGGTCATGATCATGGGGTTTGAACCCCACGTCAGGCTCTGTGGTGACAGCTCAGGACCTGGAGCCTGCTTCTGATTCTGTGTCTCCCTCCCTCTCTGCCCCTCCCTGACTCGTGCTGTCTCCCTCAAAAATAAATAAATGTTAAAAAAATTAAAACGAAAACCCAAAGCCTCTGTTATAAACTGCATTTTCTAGTAAAGTGCAGGACTCTATGTTACACTTATCCTTTTCTGCTTATTACTATTAATTAAACCGAATCACATCACGTGAAGCAGGTCAGCAGACATGGGGGGTTTTACCCGGTTGCTCTTTGGTGCCCCAAGACTGTCTTTCGTCCTTCTGACTAACTTCTTAAGGATCATCTCCTTAGCTTTGGCGGCGCTCATATTGATGCTGAAATTTATTGTTGAGGTGATAATTCCTTTATTATTATTTTTCGATGAACTTTCATCAGCTTTGACTTCTGGCTTTTTAATAGTCTTCCCATCTGTTATGCCAAATAGGGAAAGAAACACAAATTTAGAGTACTTTAAGAATATTCATCATTTATTTTAAGGTGTTGGGAAATATGAAAATGACATAATTTTACATTGTTGTCCTTTTCAAGACATTGATCTGAGGACAGCTCAGTGAGAGGAATGTTTCCAGCAACTTCCCTGCTCGTATGGGGCATGCAGCATCTCTGCCACCATGGCCACGTGCTATGGGATGAGAGCCACGAACTCTCTGTACATTTCTGCACAACTGACACGGGTAACTTTCTATGACTTAAAAATATTCAGGTTTGCAAGACGGTGGGCATCTGCTGAAAGACAGTGCACGTGAGAGGTGTGAAAGCAGGCCTGTCCCTAGAAGGCTTTGGAACCAGGACCCACCCATCCCCAAGTGAGGCTCGTCCACCATGGCCCCCTGGGATGGTGCGACACCCAACCTAACAGGCAAACCAGACCCCGAAACTCGTGGCAGGAATGTTGCGCAGGTCCCCCTTCCGGCAGCTCTCTCCGGTGGTCGGCTCTTGCTCTTCGGAAGTGGGGGGCCAGTCTCAGACCCCTCGGTCAGGCTCACCCGGATGAGGTTCGGGAAGCTCATCCACAACTTTAACTTCTCCACAAGCACCAGAGGACACAACAGCCCGACGCTGCCTCCAGGGACTTGGAGACCTGGTCCTGGGCCCCCCATGGGAAGCCAGAGTCCCACTTTCTGGCAAGTTGTCCATAACTATTCCAGGTTTGGGGTGGGGCTCGGCGGTTTGATGGGAGTGGATGCTTTCCGGGACTGTTGATTTGAAATCATGAGTGGAAATGTTGGTGCCGAGAGTCCTGACATGCGCTGCGTGACTTGCCTGAGCTGAGACAGGGAGCGGTTTTCACACAAGGTATTTAATATGTACCTAGACTTCCAGATGCTGCCTTTTGAGCTTCAGAGAGCAAGATGCTGATATTCTGCTTCAGGCTGTTGGACAGAAGGTTTTACAGATTCAAGATCTGCTCATTTACCAGAGTAGCCGGCTGAACAAAATATAATCAAAGTGTCACTGTGGCTGAGTTTCTCTCTCTTTCTCCTATAGGGAAACATATTTTTTCCTGTTTGTACTTCTACAGGCTAACATGGTGTCATCACTGTCACTGTGAAAACCAATACCCAAAGTTATCAACACAGATTTACTCTAAAACAAACCGGACAGGGGCACCTGGGGGGGTCAGGTCATGATCTCACCGCTTGTGAGTTCAAGCCCCGCGTTTGGGCTCTGTGCTGATAGCCCAGAGCCTAGAGCCTGCTTTGGATTCTATGTCTCCCTCCCTCTCTCTGCCCAAACCCCACGTGTGCTCTGTCTCTGTCTCCCAAAAATAAATAAACATTAAAAAAATGTTTTTTAAATAAACCGGACAAATTCCTAGGATGCCAGGCTATCGTTATTTCCAATGGGTAAGAAACCATTAACTCACGTGTCCCTTTATAAAATGAAAGTCCCATTCACCTCTAGTTTGGTTTTGGCTTCAGGTGTTTCTTTTTAATGTTGTCTTTCTTTATTAAAACCCACTTCAGTTTAAATAGTAAACAGAGAGTGAGATTTGTTTTTAAAGTCCACTATTTATAATAATTCATATAAGGAACGATTCCCATGTTATTAAATGTTTTCTGATTTTTTACTGCCTCATTTAGGAATAGTGGGATTCTCTTCCAGAATCGTTCATGTAACATTAGGTGACAGTGGCCCAGACCAAGAGTGGCACTGGGTAGAGACAAGTGCAGGAATTCTCCATGTCTTGGGAAGAAGGGGCAGCCGGGCTTCCCACCAGGAGACTGCCTGGAGGGCACGCACGTGTCTCTTCTGCACCTGTGCCTGGGCCCTAGGACCAGGGCTCATGCTGAGCCTGGAGAGGGCGCCGGACATGGGCATCTGACAGGAGGGCCCGACATGGCGCCGCCAGCTTATTCTGTCCAAACAACAGCGCACCTCTCTAACGTTTTAATTAACTTTAAAAATTTGCACTTTTTATTTGCACAATTTAGAACTCTTTTTCATTCCTTCTTTCTTAATTCAAGAAGGGACAGAGAGAATGGCAAAGTTCTTTGTAAAGAGTGCTTTTGTATTGGATGAGAAGAAAATGTATTTCCAGCGCAGGAAAACCCATTACATGCAACACCTCACTTGTATGTTTTAGGTGCATTTTTTTCAGGATGGAAAATAGTTCATAGGTGCACTTTGTTATGTAAAAAAATTACGATTTTAAATTTACTTATATTTAAAATAAATGTAAAAAACTCTCATTTAAAGGAATTAATCTAGGAGTTAATAGTTTAGAAAAGTAAAGATTTTCTTCTTAACTCCTCTTTTGAGTAATTCTGCATTTTTACATAACAAGTTTGCTTTTTAAAACAAGGCACATATATTAGAGCAAATTTCTTTTTTTACCAGACAAATCAAATTTAGAGTTTAAATATACAACCTTGATTTTTTAATTTCGTTATACAACAGGACTTCTCCTAAAATTGACCCATATTTCACATCAAACGCTCCAGGGCCCTCCAACTTTTCAAGCATTTGATTAATGGTAGTGGTTTTCCCAACACCAGAGTCTCCTAAGGGGAAAAAAAGACATTCACTTATATTTATGGCCCAGAAAATGAATAGATGCTAACATATTAAGATGAACCAATGACATTTTACTTGAAAATTGCATGAAAAAAATGGATTCTTTTCTTCCCTTTTTAAAATATGTGGTTAAGATTGGGTACACCAGAGAGCAAATATGAAATCCAGTCTAATTACTTACATGTCTTATAAAAGGACAGATTAGGAAGTAGTGGTTATTTTTTAAAAAATACTTTTTTTAATGTTTTATTTATTTTTGATACAGAGAGAGACAGAGCATGAGAACGGGAGGGGCAGAGAGAGAAGGAGACACAGAACCAGAAGCAGGCTCCAGGCTCTGAGCTAGCTGTCAGCACAGAGCCTGACGCCGGGCTCGAACTCACGAACGTGAGATCTGACCTGAGCGGAAGCCGGAGACTTAACCGACTGAGCCACCCAGGCGCCCTTAAAACATATTTTTAATGTTTATTTTTGAGAGAGAGAGAGAGCGAGAGAGCGAGCGAGTGAGTTGGGGAGGGGCAGAGAGAGAGGGAGACACAGAATCGGAAGCAAGCTCCAGGCTTTGAGCTGTAAGCAGAGAGCCTAACATGAGGCTCAAACTTACCAACTATGAGATCATGACCTGAGCTGAAGGTGGATCCTTACCTGACTGAAAATTTAAAAAAAAGACTGAAAAATTTTAACATTGAGTTGAGGAATTATGTGTAAGTTTAAAAAAAATCAGGCAGTTTCATTTCATTTTTTCCTCGTATGTTATTGTGTGAGTTAATTTAGCTAAGCCAATCAACGTTCCTACCATCAGGCCCCCTCTAGGGCTGTCAGCTCACAGGCTGTGAGGGCCATGCGTGTATGAATCCTGTAGTCTACTTCTGGAAATCTGGGAAGGAATGAAAACATGAAGAGACTGATAATGTACTCTGTGGGCAAACATGTGGGGAAGGGCCTTCATATACTGTTAGGAAGAACATATATTGACACATCGTGTTTAAAGCTTTTCAGGATGTATTCTCTCCCCCGCACCCCCAGTTTTAATGTAAAGTGTTTAGATTGAATACTTACTAAGCCTCTTCCTAACCCTGAAATTCTCCTGTTTTTTTTTTTTTTTAATTTATTTATTTTTGAGAAAGAGACAGATAGAGAGAGACAGAGTGTGGGAGGGGCAGAGAGAGAAGGAGACACAGAATCTGAAGCAGGCTCCAGGCTCTGAGCTGTCAGCACAGGGGACAACACAGGGCTTGAACTCACAAGCTGTGAGATCATGACCTGACCTGAAATCAAGAGTTGGACACTTACTTAGCTGACGGAGCCCCCCAGGTGCCCCTGAAATTCTCCTTCTTTAAATCTTTTTAATACCTGTGAGAAGTACAGGGCAGAAATTCCTTAAAAGAAGGCTTATGAGGAAAGTAAAGGACACTGTGTTGCTGGTGGCAATATGGGTGATGTTCTCGCCATACTCTGTGACCTTCAGGAGGTTCTCACTGGACACCTGTGGGTCAGCGAGCACTGAAGTTCCTAAGGTAAAGTTAAAAAAAAAGTTAAAAAAATGGCTTATTCATAAATGTTATCCTAATACTTTCCGGAAAAGTCTGTACAGTATAAAGCAGTATCAATATGTGCGGATAAGCCAAACCCGACACAAGTGCCTGGGTGTCCCTGCAGGTCTGGTCCACATTCACAGCTGGGGAGCCACCCCCCTGCCCCCCGTCCCTAAGTCCCTCCCGCCCCCCACTGCCCTGTGCTTCGCCCACTTACCCTCCTCCTTCCCTGCAGCGGAAGTAAGGACAGCAGCTCTCTGCATCCTTTTAAAGAACTTCGCTTCTTTGATAAGCCTTCTCCCCCCATGATCTGTCTCTTCCTTTTATTTTTTTAAATTTTTAAATGTTTATTCATTTTTTGAGAAACAGAGACAGAGCATGAGTGGGACAGGGGCAGAGAGAGAGGGACACACAGAATTCGACGCACGCTCCAGGCTCCGAGCTGCCAGCACAGAGCCTGACGTAGGGCTCGAACCCACAAACTGTGAGATCATGACCTGAGCTGAAGTCCAACGCTTAACCAACTGAGCCACCCAGGCGCCCCTCTCTCTTCCTTTCTGCTGAAATTTTCCATTGTGCAAACATGTATGTCCTAGTATCTCCAATCTTTTTATTTGTTGAACCATGGAAAACTGACACTTAGTAAAAACCTGTTGAATGTAGACAATTTTATATGAAATTAAACACGCACACACACACACACACACAGAACTAAACCAAATCTCTTTTGATCCCGCAGCTTTCTATAAATACCACCCCGATGCGTGCCCCCACCACAGAGCCAAAACTCTCAAATGGGTTAAATACAGCACAGACCTCACTTCATCTCTGAAGAGTAAGGCCCGGACTAGCAAGGACATTCACATGGAGCACAGTTCAAAGGTACATCAGGGAAATGCAACCAGTGGTCTCTTCCTTATCCCTTCATCCCAGGACTAGTCCCCACACTGTGTATTCTGTACAGCAGTTATGAACAACATAAAGACTTCTTGCTGATTAATGCTCTTCTATTTGATGCGTGTGTCACAGATCTCTTACCAGCGCCCCAGCAATGGCTAATTATTGTGCTTCCTGTCGTTTGCTGAGTTTATTCTCAGAGGCGGAGCTGCTGGGTCACTCTACACTGGCAGCTGGTTTGTGACCTTAATCTAGACTGACAAGCTGCCTTCTAGTGCCTTCATTCCCAAGCACCTCACGTGGCCAGTGGTATTTCTGAGACTCTTTCTGGATTCTTCTATGAATAAAATATGGGGTTTTGTCTTCTGTGGCATTTTCTTGTGCCAGAGCCTGGCCTGCCCCAGGACCCCTGATCTATTCTGTGCGGTGCTGAATGGAAGAGGACGTTGGGATGCTCTGATGTTTACATTCCTGCTACAGGTTTGGGTTTGAAAGCTTGAGGGTTTCCATGTCTCCTAAGCCTGCTGCCGACAATTAGGGTATGAAGAACCAGAGGAAGTGGGATGCCTCTGCTTTCCCAGAGGAGTGGCACACTGAGATACTGAGTTAGGTACGAAGGTGTTCAGGTATGGTTTTGTATGTAGCAGTAAAAGTTAAGGACAAAAATAACCAACATTAGCTGCCTTAACAAATGATACACAATTCAGAGGTTTTACAGAAATGTAAGCACCCACTAATACTTACTGTGACCAACATTATACAATAGAACGTTAGTGTAAATTAATTCAGAACTAGAGCTCTCTGGGTGCCTATAATTACAGTATCTCTGGCTGTTTTCTATCAAAGTCTTCTAATCAAACTTTGAAATTTGCCGATGAGAGAAGCCTAATCTCAAAGAAATTCAACCTCCTTTTGTATTTATTGAATTTCTTGCATTTGCAGCTTTGCCTCAACTTCAACCAGGCTCTCAGGGCACAACACTTTTCTACATCTTTCTTTTCTATACGTAAAAGCAGAAGTTTGAGAGTAAAAACCATGTAAGCATATTGTGGGTGTTTGTTAAGTCACGGTTATTTTTTTTTCCAGTTAGCATTTTCTTTTATAATCAAGGGTAGTTCTTACATATGCAGTTTTTCTTTTTTTAAAAAAATGTTTATTTTTGAGAGAGAGCGAGCGAGCATGAGCTGAGGAGGGGCAGAGAGAGGGATAGAGGACCCCAAGTGGGCTCTGGGCGGACAGTAGCCAGCCTGATGCGGGGCTCGAACTCACGTCCCATGAGATCATGACCTGAGCTGAAGTTGGACATATGACTGATTTGAGTCACCCAGGGGCCCCTGCTTTCTCTCTTTTAAAAGAGGTCCTCCCCCTTTTCTGCTTTCAGTAATCACAGCTGATTAAAATAATATATATTTCCATTAGGAAGTCTTTCAATGAACTACAACTTTACAATGCACACCGACTCAATCAAATATATTCCAGTTTCTCAGAAAGCAATGTTCAGTGGCTATTTGTTTAAAAGCATGTGGTGTAAACACAGATCTAAACTGGTCCCACTACAGATGCTGGCGAGGATGTAGAGAAATAGGGACCCTCTGGCCCTGTTGGTGGGAATGTAATCTGGTGCAGCCGCTCTGGAAAACAGTGTGGAGGTTCCTCAAAAAACTATCCATAGAACTCCCCTATGACCCAGCAATAGCACTGCTAGGGATTTACCCAGGGGATGCAGAAGTGCTGATGCATAGGAGCACATGTACCCCAATGTTCATGGCAGCACTTTCAACAATAGCCAAATCATGAAAAGAGCCTTTTTTTCTGTTTATTTATTTTTTTAACATATGCAATTATTTTCCATCATTTACACTACAGCAGTTACAATTACAGTCCAAACAGAAAAGCAAGGTAAAAAATCAAATCCCCAACTTTTATTTCATGTACTTGGACTTATACAGAAATTAGAAGGTTAAGTAACAACTAGTTAATCACCTAATTTCACAGCTATCTGAAGTGGCAATCATTATATAGCAGCTTATCTATGATACATTCAAGATAAATGATACAATTTATTACTTGCCCATAAGCTAAAACACAGCCTGCTTAATACCTTTCCTTAAATTCCACCTCTATACTACAATACACTTGAGGTCCATGCAAAAAAGTAGCTACCTTTTATATAGGAAATGGATGATTAAGTCTTTGGTGTTGTAAAAGCAACTTCATTTAAACATAACCATCCCCACCACCAAAAAAAGAAGAGGAAAAAATAAAGTAACGAAAATAATAAGGGAAAATCCCAAGACACACTTCCTAGGGGGGGAAAAAACCAAAAAAACCAAAAAACAAAAAAAACCCCAGCATGTAATTTCTGACCTTAATGGAATGTATTAAATAAGCAAATACCACCAACTAGCAAAACAAGTACCACAATGTAAAAACATTAAAAAAAAGACAACCCTCTCACATGCATAAATGAAAGATTGCACACAAAGAACTCACATCTTTTCAAGCTTCAATAGTAAATATTTTGCTACTATGTGCCACTCTGGAAAACAGTGTGGAGGTTCCT
>NC_043702.1:116443118-116492585 GCF_006229205.1 Suricata suricatta
TATACACAATGGAGTACTACATGGCAATGAGAAAGAATGACATATGGCCATTTGTAGGAAAGTGGATGGACCTTGAGGGTGTCATGCTGAGCGAAGTAAGCCAGGCAGAGAAGGACAGAAACCATATGTTTGCACTCATAGGTCTAACAGGAATTTTTCAGAATGATCTAGCTTCAAGAAAAGCAAGCAGTTAGTAGTGTTTAAGAAAAATTAATTCAGTATCTAATGGATAGTTGATACCTTTCACAACACAGCATTTTATATACTGTTAAGTGAAACTGCAATACAATCTAAGTTTATTTTGGGAGTGTTTTCCGTATCACTGGATTTAATGAAATGTTTAGAGGTGCAGTAGGCATGACTTTAAGTATATAATGAAAGAAAATGCAAAATGCTTATTGATTTATGATGTGGTTTCATCTTAGCTTGGAAAAGAGTCTTTTAAATGTCCATCAACTGACAAGTGGATCAAGATGTGGTTTATATATACAGTGGAATACTCCTTGGCAATGAGAAAGAATGAAATCTAGCCATTTGTAGCAATGTGTATGGAACTAGAGTGCTGGTATTATGTTAAGTGAAATAAATCCGTCAGAGAAAGACAGAGATCATATGTTTTCACTCATTCATATGTGGATCTTAAGAAACTTAAAAGAAGACCATGAGGGACAGGAAGGGGAAAAATAGTTACAAACAGAGAGGGAGAGAGGGAAGGAGGCAAACCATAAGAGGCTCTTTAAATACAGAGAACAAACTGAGGGTGGGTGGGGGAGAGGGGAAAATGGGTGATGGGCATTGGGGAGGGCACTTGTTGGGGTGAGCACTGAGTATTGTACGGAAGCTAATTTGACAATAAATCATATTTTTTAAAAAAGGAAAAAAACCGTGATACCTGCACAAACTTGGAATATATCAGTCTTCACAGGTGCTGACATACCTACTTTCCTATGTAAAGTAATCCCAACATTTTAGAAAAGTTAGTGTATGATTCTTAGAATTTGTCTTACCTTTTTGATTGAGTGCCTGAATACTAGGCAGTAATTCTGACCATGGTATGAATTCGCATTGCTGTAAATCCACAAAATACCCAAAGACAGAACGGTTGCCAGTTGGAAGGTTGATGCCTGTGTTTGAAAATGACAAACAGGTCCAAGTAAGAAAGGTTCATTTATGGAATGTTTCATTAATGATATGATTTCTCTGGTTGTTGAACTAGAAACAGTAACTATTCACCAAGGGTATATCCAAATCTATAAAACAGGCCTATTGTTTTTTTTCTTCTGATCTTTAATTATATAAAAACATCTTTTTTATATCCAAAAAGAAAGGTGAATCATGATGGGATCTTTGAAGTCTTACCCAGAAGTCCTGCTTATCACCTTGTGTTGGATATTAAGTGACAGTCACATACTGGTTAGGGTGAAAACAACGCATTAGGTAAGTCTGCCATTTATCTGCAAATCACATTCACTGTTCCATTATAAAATTAATAAATTTTCTTAAAAGATTCAGGAAAATACAGAATGAAAGCAAAAGAATTTAGCCATGGTTTCATCATACGAAGATAACAGTTTTAATATTTCATAGTTCTTTAAATTGCTTATAATTGGAAAATTCATTTTTGAAGAGTATACAGTTCTATTAGTTTTTTTTAAACCTTATGCATGTATTCTTGTAATGACTGTAACAGAGGAGATAGAGAACATCTCTAAAACCCTAAAAAATTCACACATGCCTGCCCCTTTTGTATTCAGTTGTAATCCCTGGTAACCACTGATCTATTCTCTATTTTTTAAATTTTTATTTATTTTTGAGAGAGGGAGAGAGAGAGAGTGGGAGTAAGAGTGACAGAGAGAGACAGAAAGTGAAAGAGAGAGAGACACACACAGAGAGAAAATCCCAGTCAGGCTCTGCGCTGTTCATGCAGAATCCGACGCAGGGCCCTATCCTGTGACCCCAGGATCATGACCTGAGCCAAAATGGAGCGTTGGATGCTCAACTCACTGAACTGCCTGGATGTTCCTCTTGTCTATATTTGCCTTTTCCAAACTGTCATGGAAATGGAATCTTACAGTACGCACCTTTCTGAAACTGAGTTCTGTCACTCTGCACAATGCGTTTAAGATTCACTGTTATTGTTTAACCCTCTTCATCAATAAGTAGCTCATTCCTTTTCACTGCTGAGTAGTATTCCACTGTGTGGGTGAACCGCAGTTTGATCACTCATGTATTAAAGAACACTTGAATTGTTCCCAATTTTTGTCATTTATGAATAATGATGCCACAAACATTTGTGTGAAAGTTTTGATGTTTCCTATATCTGGGATAAATACCTAGAGGCATAACGGTGGGTTATATGGTATGTAGTGAACATCTTAAGAAACTCCTACCACTTTCCAGAGTGGCTGTATGTTTTTATCCTACAATCAGCAATAGATGAAGCCTCCTGTTGCTATACAGTCATGCTAACACTTGGTATTGTTGATTTTTACAAATTTTTAGTTTTCCATCTTTATTGATATAAATGGCAAATGATATGGAAGATTAAAGGGCACAATATGATGATCTGATACATACCATATATTGAGAAAAAGTTACCAGAGCAAGGTGAGTTAATAACTTCATCACCTACATAATGATCTGTGAATGTGTAAGAACATTTAAGATCTACCCCCCGAGTGAAGTTCAGATAGACAGTCGTCAGTCTGCACATTATATCCGCAGAACTTATTTATTTGGTAACTGGAAGTTTGTATTCTTGGAGCAACATCTCCTGGCATCCCTCACCCACCGGCATCTGGCAGCCACCCTCAGGCCCCAGGAGTGTGGCTTTCTGAGATCCCACGTATAAGTGAAATCGTACAGTTTTTGCCTTTCTCAGTTTGACTTATTTCGCTCTATATATCACATTTTCTTTATTCATTTATCTGTCAGTGAACACTTAGGTTGTTTCCATGTCCTGGCTATTATGAATAATCCTGCAATGAACATGGGGGTAATATTATTTCTTGGAGGCAGTGATTCCATTTCCTTTGGGTATATACCCAAAATAAGATTGCTGGATCATATGGTAGTTCTGTTTCTAATTTTTTGTGTCAGCTTCATATTGTCTTCCACAGTGGCTGTGTGAGTTTACATTCTCACTGAGAGTATACAAGGTTCCCTTTTCTCTACATTCTCACTAATGTTTGTTGTCATTTGCCATTTTAATAACAGTCATTCTAACAGATATAAGGTAATACCTCTGTGGGTTTCATGTACATTTCTGTGATGATTAGTTATGCTGTGCAACTTTTCATGTACCTGTTGGTCATTTGTCTCTGGGAAAATGTCTTCTGTTCAGGTCCTCTGCCATTTTTAATCAGATTATTTGGGGTTATTTATTTATTTATTTTTTGCTATTGAGCTGTAGGCGTTCCTTATATATTTTGGATATGAACCCTTATCACATATGTATATGGTTTGCAAATGTTTTCTCCTGTTCTATATTTACATTTATGTCTCTGATCCATTTTGAGTGAGGTTTTTTTTTTTACATTTTTTATTTTTGAGAGACAGAGAGAGACAGCGCTAGCTGGGGAGGGTCAGAGAGAGGGAGATACAGTATCCGAAGCAGGCTCCAGGCTCTGAGCTGTCAGCACAGAGCCCAATGCGGGGCTCCAACCCATGAACCGTGAGATCATGACCCGAGCCAAAGATGGACGCTTAACCGACTAAGCCACCCAGGCGCCTCGAGTTAATTTTTGTCAGCAGTGTAAACGGGGGTCCAACTTCATTTTTCAGTTCACATGTGATTACCCAGTTTTCCCAATTCTATTTACTTTGTCAAAAAGTGGTGGGCCATACAAGCCCGGGTTTATTTCTGGACTCTCTGTTCTGTTCCATTGGCCTATGTGTCCGTGTCCAGTCAAAACGTCACACTGTTTTGGCTTTTCTAGCTTTGTCATGCGGTTTGATATAAGGGGGTGTGATGCCTTCAGCTTTCTTCTGCCACAGGACTGTTTATCTAGTCAGTCTTTTGTTCCATATGAATCTGAGGACTATTTTATCCACTTCTGTGAAAAATGCCACTGGAGTGTTGATAGGAAATTGCACTGCATCTATAGATGGCTTTGGGTAGTATGGCCATTTAAACAACATTAATTTTTCAATCTAAGCACAGAGTATCTTTCTATTTATTTGTATCTCTTTAACTGCTTTCACCAATGTTCTGTAGTTCTCAGCATACTGATCATTTATCTCTTTGGTTATATTCCTGGGTATTTTATTTTTTGATGTACTTGTGAAGAGGACTATTTTCTTAAATTCTTTTTCAGCTATTTCATTGTTAGTCCATAGAAACACAAGTGATATTTTTGTATGTTGACTTTGAATCCTGCAGCTTTACTGAATGGTTTATTAGTTTCAAAAGTTTTTTGGTGGACTCTTGAGAATGGACTCTTGAGAATGTTCTGTATATAAAATCACAGCATCTGCCAATAGAGATAATTTTCTTTCTTCCTTTCCAATTTGGAAGACTTTTACTTCTTTTTTCTTTTTTTCACTCTTTTCAAAGATATTTTGTTTTCTCTCATCTTTAAAAAATTTTTTTTGTATGATGATAAGTGCATTCCTTAATTGCCATCACCTATTTCCCCAATCTCCACACCCACCTCCCCTCTGGTAACCATCAGAATGTTCTCTATATAGTTAAGAGTCTGTTTTTTGATTTGTCTCTCCCCCAACCCCTTGCTCATTTGTTTTGTTTCTTAAATTATGCATATGAGTGAAATCATATGGTGTTTGTCTTTCTCTGACTGGCTTACTTTGTTTAGTAATAATACAATCTAGCTCCACCCATGTTGTTGCAAATGGCAAGATTTCATTCTTTTTTATGGCTGAATAATATTGCATTGTATATATACACCACATCTTCTTTATCCATTCATCTATTGATGGACACTTGGGCTGCTTCTATTTCTTGACTCTCATAAATAATGCTGCTATAAACCTTGGGGTGCATCCTTTTGAATTAGTGGTTTGTATTCTTTGGATAAATGCCCAGTACTGTGATTACTGGATCATAGGGTAGTGCTATTTTTAACTTTTTGAGGAACCTCTATACCGTCTTCTGCAGTGGCTGCGCCAGTTTTCATTCCCGCCAACAGTGTCCAAGGGTCCTTTGTCTCCGTAGCCTCACCAAAACCCGTTGTTTCTTGTGTTGTTGGTTTGAGCCATTCTGACAAGTGTGAGGTGACATCTCATTGTAGTTTTGATTTGTATTTCCCTGATGATCAGTAATGTTGAGCAACTTTTCATGTGTCTGTTGGCCATCTGTATGCCTTCTTTGGAGAAATGTCTGTTTGTGTCTTTTCTCTATTTTTTAATTTAATTGGTTTTTGTTTTTTGTGCTTTTTTTTTTTTTGGTGTTGAGTTATATTAGTTCTTTATAGATTTTGGATACTAACCTTTTATCAGATATGTCATTTGCAAATATCTTCTCCCATTCTGTAAGTTGCCTTTTAGTTTTGTTGATTGTTTCCTTCATTGTGCAGAAGCTTTTTATTTTGATATAATCCTAATAGTTTAATTTTGTTTTTAGTTCCCTCCTCCCAGAAACATATCTGGAGAAGTGTTGCTACCACTGATATCGAAAAGGTTACTGTCTGTGTTCTCCTGCAGGATTTTTACGGTTTCAGGTCTCACAGTGAGGTCCCTAATCCGATCTGAGTTTACTTTGTGTGTGGTACCAGAAGTGGCCCAGGTTTAGTCTTTCACATGTAGGTGTCCAGTTTTTCCAACGCCATTTGTTGAAGAGACTGTCTTTTCCCCACTGCATTTTCTTTCCTGCTTTGTCGAAGATTAATTGACTATTTAATTATGGGTTTCTTTCTGGGCCCTCTCTTCTGTTCCACTGATCCATGTGTCTATTTCTGTGCCAGTACCATACTGTTTTGATTCCTGTCTCTTTGCAACATAACTTGAAGTCCAGAATTGTGATGCCTCCAGTTTTTTCTTTTTCAAGACTGCTTTGGCTATTGGAGATCTTTTTTGGTTCCATACAAAGGTTTCCAAATATTTCTAACTTACTGAAACAAGATGTTAGTTGAAAGGGGCTTTCTCCAGAGTGTTGTTTCACAGAGTTTAGTATGTAGCACTTTCCTGAAGCTTGGACTGTTTGTTCTAGTTCTGTGAAAAATGCTGTGGGTATTTTGATAGGGATTGCATTAAATGTGTAGATTGCTTTGGGTATTGAGACAGTTTAACAGAATTTGTTCTTCCAACCCATGAGGATGGAATGTCTTTCCATTTCTTTGTTTTGTCTTCAGTTTCTTTCATGAGTGTTCTATAGTTTTCAGAGTACAAGTCTTTTATTTCTTTGATAAGGTTTAACCCTAGACATTTTATTGTTTTTGGTGCAATTTTAAATGGGATTCTTTTTTTTTCATTGTATTTATTTTTGAGAGACAGAGAGTGAATAGGAGAGGGACAGAGAGAGAGGGAGACACAGAATCCTAAGCAGGCTCCAGGCTCTGAGCTAGCAGTCAGCACAGGGCCCGACATGGGGCTCGAACCCACAAATGTGAGATAATGACCTGAGTTAAAGCCAGATGCTCAACCAATTGAGCCACTCAGGTGCCCCTGGGATTGTCTTCTTAATTTCTCTTTCTGCTGCTTCATTATTGGTGTATAGAAATGCAACAGATTTCTGGATAGTGATTTTGTATCCCGTGACTTTACTGAATTCACTTGCTGGTTCTAAATACATTTTTGGTGGTGTCTTCATGGTTTTCTGTATTTAGTATCATGTCATCTGCAAAAAGTGAGAGTTTAACTTCTTCCTTACCAATCTGGATGCCTTTTATGCTTTTTTTTTTTTTTTTGTCTGACTGCTGTGGCTAGGACTCCCAATACTAAGTTGAATAACAGCAGTGAGAGTGGACATCCTTGTCTTGTCTTGTTCCTACCCTCGGAAGAAAAGCTCTGTTTTTCACCACTGAGTATGATATTGGCTGTGAAGTTTTCATAAAGGCCTTTATTATGTTGGGATATGTTCTCTAGGCCTACTTTGCAGTTATTTATTTTTCTTGCCTAATTTTTCTGGCTAGAACTTTCAGTAGTATGTTGGATGGGAGTGGAGAGAACCCTTTTCTTATTCCTCACCCCAGAGGAAAAGCTTTCAATCTTAACCACTGAGTATGAAGTAAACTGTGAACTTATTATATATGGCCTTTGTAATGTTTAGATATATTAATTCTGTACCAGATTTGTTCAGAATTTTTATTATGAGATGATGTTGGATTTTGTCAAATACCTTTTCTGCATCTATTAATATGTTTATCTTTCATTTTGTTAGTGTAATGTATCATCTTTGTTGATTTACAGATGTTGAAGCATCTTTGCATCCCAGAGCCTGCATAATCCTAGTTTACAATTCTTTTAACATGCTGTTGAATTTAGTTTGCTAACCTTTAGGGAGACTTTTGTATGTATACTCATTAGGAATATTGGCTTGTAGAGGGGTTTTTTTTGTTTGTTTTTGTAGTATCCTTACCTGGCTTGGGAAGTAGAGTAATGCTGCCTTGCAAAATGACTTTGGAATTTTACCTTTGTCTTTAAGTTCTGGGGAGATTAGGAAAGAAGGACTGGTGTTAATTCTTCTTCAGTTTTAGAATTCACCAGTGAATTCTGGTCCTGAACTTTTGTTTGATGTGAGGTTTTGCTTTGTTTGTTTGTTTTGTTTTGTCTTTTTCTGAGAGAGAAAGAGAGCAAAAAGAGAGAGAGAGAGAGAGAGAGAGAGAGAGAGCGAGCGAGCGAGCAAGTGCAGGAGAGAGGCACCCAGACACCCCTGATGGGAGGTTTTTGATTACTGATTCAATCTGATTACTTGTTATTGGTCTGTTCAGATTTTCTGTTTCTTCATGATTCAGTCTTGGTAGGTCCCCGAGGAACGTCCCCACTTGTTTTACGGTATCCAACTTGTTGGTATATAATTGTGCCATAGGATCTCTTGTATTTGTATGGTGCCCATTGCAATATCTCTTTGATTTCTGATTTTGAGTCTCTTTTCTTCATAGTCTAGATAAAGATTTGTCAACTTACTTTATCTTTTCAAAAAAACCTGCTTTTAGTTTCACTGCTCTTTTCTATGGTTTTTGTAGTCTCTTTTAATTCATTTCTGCTCTAATCTTTGTTATTTCTTTCCTTCCGCTAACTTCAGGCTTAGTTTATTTTTATTTTTCTTTGACGAGTTAAGTTAGATGATTTGAGATCTCTTATCATCACGTAGGCATTTATTGCTATAAAATTCCTTGTAAGAACTTTTTACTGGAACCCATGAATTACGGTTTCCATTTTTGTTTTTTTCAAGACAAAATTTTTTTCATTGATTTTGAGGTGTGTTGTTTAATTTGTATGTATTCTTAATTTTCCCGTTTTCATCAAGTTACTGATTTCTAGTTTCATTCCACCAGGGTCAGAAAAGACACTGGTATGATTGTCAATCTTATTAATTTACTAATACTTGTTTTGTGACCTAACATGAACGCTGCTGAAGAAGAATGTTCCATGTGTGCTTCAGGAGAATGTGTATTCTGCTGCTACTGGATTGAATTCTCTCTGTATGTCTGATAGGCCCATTTTTTTTTTTTAAAGTATAGCTCAATTCCAGTATTTCTTTATTGAATTTTCTCTCTGGACAACCTATCCATTGTTTAAAGTGGAGTATTAAATTCCCTTATTTTTTAAGAGATCTTTTTTGAGAGAGAGAGAAAGCAAGAGCGTGAGCAAGCAGGGGAGGGACAGAGACAGAGGGAGACACAGAATCCAAAGCAGGCTCCAGGCTCTGAGTCGTCAGCACAGAGCCTGACGTGAGGCTCGAACTCACAAATTGTGAGATCATGATCTGAAATCAGACACTTAACCAAGTGAACAACCCAGGCGTCCCTAAGTTCCTCTACTATCAATTGCTATTTCTTTAGATATGGTACTATTTGCCTAATATATTTAAGTACTCTGATGTTGGGTGCATATATATTTACAGTTACTGTATGCTATTGATGAATTGATTGCTTTATCATCACATAATGACCTTGTCTCTTGTTACACTTTTTGACTTAAAGTCTACTTTGATACAAGTATAGCTATATTTGCTCCCTTTCGGCTTTCCTTTTGCATGAAATACCATTTCCCATCCCTGCAATTTGAGGGTCCGTGTGTCTTTGAATCAGAAGTAAATCTCTTCAAAACAAAACAAAAACAAAACAAAATGTGTCTGCCAATAAAATTGATGTCCCTCCTCCCTGTCCCCCAGAAGAAGTGACTCTCTTGTAGGCAGCATACAGTTGGCTCTTGTTTTAAAAATCCATTTATATATTCTATGTCTTTTGATTGCGGAAGTAATTCCATTTACTTTTAAAGCAATTTTGAGAAGCAAAGACTCACTGATGCCATCTGGCTGCTTTCTGGCTGTTTGGTAGTTCCCTGTTCCCTCTTCCTCTCTTCCTGTCTTCCTTTGTGAACTGATGATTTTCCCTAGCAGTGTGCTTGAATTTCCTTCTCTTTATCTTTTGTGTAGCTACCATTGGCTTTTGGCTTGTGGTCACTGTGACATTTTCACAAAACACCTTAGAGACATAATAGCGTTTTAAGCTATTAACAAGTCCCTTGCAGTCACACGCAACCTCCTCTCATTTTGTTTTCCATGTCACAGTTTACTTCTCTTTATTATTGGACCTATAGTAATTTTTAATGTTTTATCTTTTAATTTTTACACTAGAGTTAAGTGATTCACACACCACCATGTTACAGTATTAGAGCATGTGACTATATACTTACCTTTACCATTGTGTTTTACAATTTCATGTATTCTCCCGTTACTAATTGACCTCCTTCCTCATTTCAGTTGGAAAAGCTCCTTTTAGCATTTTTTGTAAGGCAGGGCTAGTGGTGATGAACTCCCCAGCTTTTGTTTGTTTGGGAGAGTCTTCATCCCTCCTTCATTTCTGAAGGACAACTTTGTGGGGTGAAGTACCCTTGGGTTGGCAGTTTTATCTTTCAGCACATTGAATTTATCCTCCTACTCCTTCCAGGTGTGCAGGGTTTATGCTGAGAAATTTGCTGAGCCTTATGGTGTTCCTTGTAGGTGGGCAGTTTTTTCCCTTGCCTGTTTTCAAATTCTCTTTCTTCAGACAGTTTATTATAAGGTGTCTGAGAAGATTTTTGGATTAAAATTCATATGGAATCACAAAAAACCCTGAACATCCAAAGTAATATTCAAGAAGAAAACCAAAACAGGAGGCTTCACAATTCCAGACTTTAGCCTCTACTACAAAGCTGTCATCATCAAGACAGTATGGTATTGGCACAAAAACAGACACATAGACCAATGGAATAGAATAGAGAACCCAGAACTGGATCCACAAGTGTATGGCCAATTAATCTTTGACAAAGCAGGAAAGAGTATTCAATGGAAAAAAGACTGCCTCTTCAACAGGTGGTGTTGGGAGAGTGGGACAGCAACATGTAGAAGAATGAAATTAGACCACTTTCTTACACTATTCACAAAAATAAACTCAAAATGGATAAAGGATCTGAATGTAAGACAGGACACCATCAAAACCCTAGAGGAGAATGCAGGAAGCAGCCTCCTTGATCTCAATTGCAGCAACTTCCTCCTTGACACATCCCCAAAGGCAAGGGAATCAAGAATAAAAATGAACTCTTGGGACCTCATCAAGATAAAAAGCTTCTGCACTGCAAATGAAACAATCAAAAAAACTAACAGGCAACCGACAGAATGGGAAAAGATAGTGGCAAATGGCATATCAGATAAGGGGCTAGTATCCAAAATATACAAGGAGCTCACTAAACTCCATACACGAAAAACGAATAATCCAGTGAAGAAATGGGCAGAAGATCTGAACAGACACTTCTCCAAAGAGGACATCCAGATGGCCAACAGGCACATGAAATGATGCTCAGTGTCACTCATCATCAGGGAAACAGAAATCAAAACCACACTGAGATACCACCTCACGCCAGTCAGAGTGGCTAAAATGAACAAAGCAAGAGACTATAGATGCTGGCGAGGGTGTGGAGAGATGGGCACCCTCCTACACTGTTTGTGGGAATGTAAACTGGTGCAGCCGCTCTGGAAAACAGTGTGGAAGTTCCTCAAAATCTATCAATAGAACTCCCCTATGACCCAGCAATAGCACGGCTAGGGATTTACCCAAGGGATACAGAAGTGCTGATGCATAGGGGCATATGTACCCCAATGTTCATAGCAGCACTTTCTACAATAGCCAAATCATGGAAAGAGCCTAAATGTCCATCACCTGATGAGTGGATCAAGAAGATGTGGTATATATACAATGGAGTACTACATGGCAATGAGAAAGAATGAAATCTGCCCATTTGTAGCAAAGTGGATGGACCTTGAGGGTGCCATGCTGAGTGTAGTAGAGAGAAGGACAGATACCGTATGTTTGCACTCATAGGTCTAACAGGAGAACAGGAGAAACCTAAGGGAGGACCATGGGGAGAGGAAGGGGACATAAATCATGAGAGACTATTGAATACTGAAAACGAACCATGGACTGAAGGGGGAGGGGTGGGGGGAAGGGGGTGATGGTCATGGAGGGGGGCACTTGTGGGAAGAAGCACTGGGTGTTATATGGAAACCAATTTGACAATAAACTATTATTAAAAAAAAGAAATTAATGGAGGAATCTCTGAATTCCATGTAACAGATAAGTAAATCTCTCCCCAGATTCAGTCAGTTCTCAGCTGTTATTTTTTGAGCCTTTGCCTCTCTCTCCTGCTCTTTTCCTTCTGGGACCACAGTAATGTGTAGAGTGTTGAAAATTCATGATATCCCATTTTCATAGGCTTTCTTCATTCTTTTCTCTTTGTTCTCCTGTGAGTGGATAATTTCAAATGACCTGTTTTCTGTCTTGGAGGTTCTTTCTTCTGCTTGGTTCAAGCTGGTTATGTTCTGTTTCATTCAGTGTGCTCTCCAGCGCCATCACTTCTGTTTGGTTCTGTGTAGGATACAGACCCAGCTGTTCAGCCAATGGGCTCAGGTGGGCTGAGGTCACAGGTTCGAGGCTTTACCTCTGTTCTTCTGCCTTACATGTTATAGCTGCTTCAGAAACGGGAAGCTGTGTGGAATCTAATTTCCTTCAGCCTCCTTTCATGGGAAGATGGGAACCAGAGTGGACTGGAGTGCACTTAATAACCTTTTGCCTTTCACCTCACATTTGCAAAGATGGGCATTTTAATATGAGCCCAACCATGAAGAATTTCAAACTAACATTTTAAAGTGAGCATAATTATGAAAGTCTCCCCCAAACACCGCCCAGAGCTTACCTATTCGTGGGTTATTTTCAAACAGCTCATGGACGAGGTTGTCAAAGCCATAGGTGACCCTGGCAGGTGAGCCAGGCTCACAGCTCGAATACGGCACCATGTCATCTTCATGGTAATGGTCCTGTTGTAAGACTCCTCCAAACGCCCAAGTAAATGCAAACACAAAGAGCTTCTGAATTATGACTTTCAATTTATCAGGATTCCTTTCCAGATACCATGTATTTTCAGCTCTGAGGTAGATGCATGTATAAAGAAGAAAGTTAACATTTTTAGAAGAAAGTTCAGTAATTTATTTCAAGATCATTTCTAAGTTTCATTATTAAACACTATAATATAGTTAGGTATTGACATAAACGTACTAAGGTTAATGTAGAATTTTCTTTGCTAAGTCATGTAGATTATATTCTGTTACTATTTTTCTTATTTTTTAAATCTTTATTTATTTTTGCAAGAGACACAGAGCATGAGCAGAGGTGGAGCAGAGAGGGAGGCATAGAATCTGAAGCAGGCTCCAGGCTCTGAGCTGTCAGCATAGAGCCTGACATGGGGCTCGAATTCATGAACCATGAGATCATGGCCTGAGCTGAAGTTGGACACTTAACCAACTGAGTCACCCAGGTGTCCCAATATGGTTACTATTTTTAAAGTACCAGTAGTGTCAGAGATTTGTAGTCAATCTTTATCCCACTGATTTAGTACATATTTATTTTAGTACACTTTTATATTAGGTCAAGTTATTAGTTGAGAGTTTACCTATCTTTTGGGAGGGGATCTGGTATTTTTCCACTTTATGTAGAAACACAAAAGCAAGTAGACACTCACACTGTCTCCTCTCAACCAAGTCCTAGGGGCTGATTTAGTCCAAGCTGGCTAACGACAGGTGGTGTGAGTGCGAGGAGAGTCTGGCCCAGTCTGGGCTCACAGAGTCACCCTGGTCCGTGGACCCTGAAATTCTGCAGCAACAAGGCTGAAGTTCATGGGGGCTGAATCAGGGGTTTGGGCCTGATGTCAAGGCATATAAAATAGTTCAGGATATAGCATTATCATAAAATTATTTACAAATTGTGAAAATCTGAAAAATATATCACTGAACTGAAATGTACTGGCAAACATTACTCTGCAGTGCACATGCACAATGGCATTTAAGTTTTCCAGTCCTGTGTAACAGTTCATTTAGCAAATATTTACTGAATTCCTACTGTGTATCAGCTACTTCAGACAAAACAAACATGACCCCTTCTTTCCAGAATGAGGGCGTGAACACTAGGCTGTGGCGAGTGTAGGAAAGGAAGAGTTGTGGTGTCGTGAGGGAAAGTCGGAGAGGCCCTACCGCAGCCTGTGGGGAGCAGGGAGAGCCTCCGGGGACAAGCAACCGTGAGACTGGCATGAAAAGTGACATACGGCAAAATGGAGGAGGACGAGCATTTTGAGCAGAAGTGATTGATATGTGTGTCACAGACCATGAGGTCAAGGGGTCATGGCCAGTTTGAGGAACTAAAAAAAAAAAAGCCAGTGTCACTGGTGCACAGGTAGTCAGTGGGAGAGTCGAGGGGGCCTGCCTGCCGAGGGGCAGGGGCTTTCACACTCAGCCAGACTTCCTTCCTTCCATTCTGAGTGTCTGGGGAAGTCATTACATGCCCCTAAAACAATTCTCATTTATTTTGCTCTTTTTCTAGCATATGGTTTTTAAAAAATTGAACGTTTGCGTACAAATCCTAGGAGACATGTAACAAGCATGTTAATCACAGCAGAACCTGTAAGCACAAAAAACTGGAAACAACCTCTATGTCATTCAGTGGATAAATAAGTGTGACGTACTTATACGACAGACTAGCAGACAGCAGTGGAAATGAATGAAGAACCCCTCCGTGCACAGTGAATTAATCAGGAATGTAAGACTGACAGGAGAAATGTAAGAATACAAGAACATAGTGATCCAAATTTTAAAACATACCAAGTTGAAAAACACATTGTGTGGCAATCAAGTGATAAGCACAAAACCAGTAGTCTTGTGGGACAATGGGATGGTGTGAAGCGGAGACGGGCAGGCGGAGGCCTTCGAAGATAAGTCCGAAGGTTTGTGTACAGGGATGTTCATACATCGTTGTTCACATCTGGCACATATTTTACAAATATCCTTTTATGGCTATTCACCATCGAATAAAAATAAAAAATACTGTGTAGCTGCCATGTTGAGAATGGACTGGAGGAACCATACTGAAATGCTCTGTCATTTAAAAGAGAAGGGGACATGAATGTCTCAGGGCCTCATAATAAATGTCAGGGCCTTGACAGTGACTCTCCTATCTGGTTTGTGACATGGCAGAATTATAGAGCTAATAATTTCCAGATGTAATCTACCAAACATCTACTACATACCAGGTACTGTTCTAAACACCTAGCGTGTCACATGATCAGTTCCAGTCTTATAAGAGAGAAAAGCAAAGCTTAAAAAACATTTAATAACTGGTTCAACATTTCTTGGCTCATAAATGGCAGATTTGTGAGATAAGTTCATGTCAGGTGCATTCCTTTCTCAAACAGGTAGAGAGTCTGCGTAAACATGTTCATGTTATTCAGTTAACTTAGCATCAAATCTGCTGCTCTTGCATTAGACATAAAAGGACTCTGAATAAAATACATGTAAGTTGATTTGATGTTATGAAGTCTCAAAGGTGCTGTTCATTGATAACTAATTCTGTGCTTATTTGAGCATCTGGCACTCAGAAGGTACTTAACCATGTCTGTCGAATGAATAACTGACCTTTCTTCTGTGTTCTTGAATTTGGCAGAAACCTTTGAATGTGGAGAATTTTTCTCCCTTGTTGGAATGTCCTTCAGATCATCACCTTAAAAAGAAAAGACTATTTTTCCACAGTGAAAAACAGACCCAAAATTTACCGGGTTCATTAGCGAGGTTTAACACTCAACATGGTTTTGTTTCTGGACTGTCACAGAACATTTTTCTTATCACGTACAGCTACTTTATCAGACCAAGGTGGCAGCAACCATTCAAAGAAATAAGGAGCAGAGAATGCACCTGCCACTTTCTGAAATGCTTCAGACTTATGTGAAGCGTAAATCTACATACTTCTTGCTTCATTCTCTTCTAGCAACTCTTCTGTAAGTTCGATTGTTCTCATACGAAAGCTTTAGAACATTGAGGTAGCTACCTCCAAATACAGTGCATGTGACAGACTAAATAGATAGATGGGTCCCGATGAAGAGAGGGATTACAGAAGGCTGTGTGCTTTCAGACAATAGATTTAAGTTTGTTGAAACAAACATCAAACAGGTGCATCTTTGGCACCCACGTGTCTTGTCCACGTCACACACGCCAAGCAGGAGCACAAAGAGTGAGCAATTATTCGTTCCTCCCTTTACCTTACTTTCTCTTTCCTGATGTTTGTTTTCTTTATAAAAACATAATACAGGCTTCTTGTAGAACCTATCATTCTATAATTCTACCACACACAGGTAATGATGATTAAATGTTAATGCAGGTCACTATGGGATTTAAAATAATGTCGCTATGGTATTTAAATACAATAACTTAACATTTAACTTCAAAAGTTAAAAAGAGGGTTGGCTTCTCATCCTGAATTTTAAGTCTGCCTTCTTGTCTTTCCACTGAAACTGACACTGTCACACCATAGTCCAGGAAGTCACTCTCCTGATGGAATTCAGATTCTTGCTGTTTTATGATTATAAAGAATTCTGCTATAAATAAAGCTCCTTGTGATAAATCTATATACTTCGGTTATTATTCTTTATAATTAATTCCTAGAATAAGAGATTCTATGGCAGAGTATACTGATATTTAAAATTTTTTTTAAATATTTATTTACTTTTGTGTGTGTAAGAGAGAGAGAGAGAGAGAGAGAGAGGCAGAGAGTGAGCAGGGGAGGGGCAGAGAGGGAGGGAGACACAGAATTGGAAGCAGGCTCCAGGCTCTGAGCTGTCAGCACAAAGCCCAGTGCAGGGCTCAAACTTTCAAACCATGGGATCATGACCTGAGCCGAAGTTGAATGTTTGACTGAGCCGCCCAAGCACCCCATTAATGTTTTGAAACGTATACTGCCAGATGGCTCACCAACAAAGGCTGAATCAGTTTATACCTCAGATAGCTTCTGTGAGAGTTTATAGGTGAATACATTTAGCTATTGATGTGTTTTCTCCATTCAAAAATCTCTTATTTGAAAATTTTATGCTATTTTCAAAGAAATGTTCCTTTCATGATCTGTAAGGTTAAACATTTTCTTAAGAATTTTATTGACTGGGAATTTTAGTAGCTGTGAAAAGATCCCCTGGACCCAGATAACTTCCACCCCTGCCTCCCCTCTATCCTGTCTCAGTTGTTGACGGCTTAGCTGAAGATGTTGAGGAAGAGTCCTCCATATATGCATGTATTGTTAGGTCTATGATGGCAGGAATGCCAGGGCATATTTGAGGGTTTATATCAAGTCCTGAAAAATGTGGAGGAATAAGCAAAAATACTCTCTTTATTAGGTGAAACATTTGCCATCGAATTAACCACTGTAACCACTCAAGGTGCAATTCAGTGGCATTATGTATGGTTCACAGCTTTGCACAACCATCTCCACCAGCCATCTCTAGAATTTTCCATCATCTCGCACTGAAACCCTACACCCTTTACACAGTAACTCCCCATTCCCTTTTCCCCCAGACTCTGGTAATCGCTACTGTACTTCCTGTTCTTATGAATCTGCCTTTTCTAGGTATCTCATACAAGTGGATTCATATAATTTTATCCTCTTGTGACTTGCTTATTCTACTGAGTATTCTGTCCTCCGGGCTCATCCACGTCATAGCATGAGTCAGAATTCCTTTTTATGGCTGAATTATATGCATTCTTCTGTCAAGGGACCGTTGCATGGTTTCCACCTTTCAGCTCTTGTGAATCGTGCTCTTGTGAACATGAGCTTGCAAATATCTGTTTAAGTCCTCGCTTTGGGTCTTTTATGTATAGACTCAGAAGTGGAATTGATGGGTCAAGTGATAATTTATGCCCTATCTGTTTAGGAACATCCATATCGTTCTCCACGGTGGCTGCCTCATTCTACCTTGTCACCAACAGAGTGCAAGAGTTCCAATTTCTCCACATCCATGCCCAAGTCTGTTATTTTCTGATTTTTAAAAAATTTTCTAACAACCACCCTAATGGCTGTGAAGTGGTACCTCACCGTGGTTTTGACTTACTGCATTTAGCTTTTGCATTTCTTTCATAATTAGTGATGTTGGGCATTTTTCATTTGCTTGTTGGCCATTTGCATATTTCCTTTGGAGAAATGTCTATTCAGGTCCTTCATCCACTTTTAAAGTACGTTGTTTGGAGGCACTCAGTGGCTCAGTTGGTTAAGTGTCTGACTTCAGCTCAGGTCATGATCTCCTGGTTCATGAGTTTGAGCCCCACATTGGGCTCACTGCTATCAATGCAGAGCCTGCTTCAGATCCTCTACATCCCTCTGTCTGCCCTTCCCCACATTCTCTCTCTCTCTCAAAATAAGTAAATAAACTTAAAAAAGTATATCAGGTTGTTTGTTTTTTTGTTAAGTTGCAGGAATTCTTTATATATTCTGGATATTAATTCATTATCAGATATGTAATTTGAAAATAATTTCTCCCAATTTGAGGTTTTCTTTTTACACTGTTGATAATTTAAGCTAAAAATAAAAGTCAAGAGTCAGATGCTTAATGGACTGAGCCGCCTGAGCATCCCTCTTCCTTTTCATTTCTTAGAAACCTCTTCCCCCCCCACCAATGATTGCTGCATTGACTAGCGCCCCCAAGCCCATGTTGAACGGTAACAGGAGTAAACACAGCATTAACAGGAACTGATGGAGGAGGCCAGCGAGAGCGCGTGACTGCAGCTGCGCTACAGCTGGACCCAGGCAACTGGACGTTTGTGATCCCTGTCCTGCTGTTGGAGTGCACGTGCTGCCCACTGTCCCAGCGCCAGGAGCCCTTCCAGGAATGCAGTCTCGAGAGAGCAACGCATTGTCCAGAACACCCTGAAGGAAAAGGGGACTGATTCCCACTCAGGCGTCTGTATAAACTTAAGATTCTTGTGTGCAGGTGTGGGGATCTGCTCATCGTGCCGTCCTTCAAGATGAGCCTTGTATACACGTCCCCTTGCTGAGTGACACAGGCCTCTGGGGCCTCCCTGCCTCCATGTATGGGGGCCAATTTGAACTCCACCCAGGAAACTCTCGACGTTGCAAACCTACAAACGGTGGGCCAGGCAGGGGGCCCAAGAAGCTTGACTTGGGAACAAGGCATCTGCAAGGGGAAGTCTCAGGCCAGCTGTGAACCTCTGCACAGGGAGGGTCGGCCCCTATGTCAAATGTGTGTCTGCCGCCACAGGGCTGAGGCCACACTGCGGCACAGAGGGCACCAGTGGTGGCTGCGTGGGGCTAGCCACTAATGCCCGAGTGGGGTCTGGAGCTCAGGTTAGGATGAGAGAAGAACCTGGGTAAGAACAGGATGTGCACCTGCCACCCCTCTGCGGCTCTGGGGCCCATGGGAGAGCGGGGCTGCTGATGCTTCCATCTGCAGGTTTCACGGGCCAAGAAGGGCCCAAGCACTGCAGGTCAGGGTCTGGGCCCTGGGATGAATCCTGATGGGGAATCGCAGAGGCAAAATCACAGACAAAGCGAGGACAGCAAAGGGGAGGACGTTCTGCTGATTGACAATGGGACAGATGAGGCGCTCCATGTCATCTGAGCCCGAATCCAAAGACAAATTTTAAATAGTGATTACCCTAGACATCTGATACTACAGAAATACACTCCAAAGGTCCTAGAGGGAAAGTTTATATTTTCTGTCCCTTGAATGTGTAAATCTGATGATGTCTTTAACATGTGCACCCCTGCGCCCCGGAGACAAGAACAGAAAGGTGTGAATCATATGGCGGTAAAGCTTCTCCCCCAAATCCAGGCCCCAGCCTCCGGGGGGAAACTCATCAAGGGCAAATCGACATCTGAAGTCTTCTCTGCAAATATAAGTAAAGAGCTCCAGCCATTCGATTGGGAAACTTTAACTTGTTCCATCCTGCCCCAAACACAACTTGAACTCAACCGTTATTCATAAACTAGTGGGTTTTATATGGTTTTACCAAATTTCTGGATAACTTTTTTTAATGTTATTTATTTTCAAGACAGAGAGAGACAGAGCTTGAGGCAGAGAGAGAGGAGTCACAGAATCTGAAGCAGGCTCCAGGCTCTGAGCTGTCAGCACAGAGCCCAACGTGGGGGCTCAAACCCACAAACTGTGAGATCATGATCTGAGCCGCAGTAAATCTTATTATTTAAAGCTATAGGATCTCTGTGAATGTCTGTATGTTGATGCATGTGCCTGGATATGTGCTCTGTATAAATTACAGCTTCTACCTGCAGATAATATTATCAAAAATAATTTATAAAAGATCTCTATGTAGCTGGCCTAAAGAAAAAGAAGCTTTGGTACGAAGAATTAACAAATTGATTGAGGCCCTCCCCGCTGAATGAGGGTTCTAAATACGTCCTGTTTTATCTGGACCACGGCTGGCCTAACCCAAGCTTTCCTCTGTTGCCATGCGAACCAGGCTACAGTCGGGAGTAGATTAAAGACGTTAGCACCATGTACCAATGTCCTTGTTGAACTGACAGTGACTGAGGGCCACATTTTAAAGGCCATGGAGGGCAAAAGGTCAGACCAGGCAAAAGAACACCACAATAATGGAGGATGCACTTTCCAGTATCATCTTCAAGCAAAACGGTTAACTGAAAAACGTTTAAAGCAGCAGACTTAATTACTAATGGGTACAATCTCCTTGGCCAGGTAGACTGAAGTACTATCCTAGGCTTCAAGACATTTGAACAGTGAGAGTCCACGGCTCCAGAGGCCAGACTGGGGACCCCCGCCCAAACACCCCACAGCATAAAGACATAAAAATCACAGGGAACATCCATTGCCTCAACTCCCACCGGGGATCAACCAAGCCCCTTCATGAACACCAAGCCCCATCACGCCTGGGAAGATGTGATCTCCTAGAATTCACAATGAGTCGTCCCACTGAAACAGAGGGGTTCCCTCCCCTGGCCAACAGGTATGGTATGCACAACGAAGTCAAGTTCCTGAAGCTGCCGGTTTCCTTCTCAAGGCCAGGAGGGAACATCTTGTTTTCACATGGCTGCCATCTCTGTTCCCTCCACAGGTCTGGCAGACACCACAGCACACACGGAAGCCCTCACCAAATCCACTCGGCAAGGCTTAAATGACAGCCAACAAAGCCTATCTTTACTGAACATGAAAACATCTCTACTGAGAAAAGCTGTCTTACAAAATAAGATGGCCTCGGGCATTATAACTAACAAGAAGGCACCTGTGTTATTATATAAGCAAAATGCTATGTGTTCACATCTGGTCTGTTAATGTATGATCTTTATTAAATCACATGAACACACAAGTGAAGGTGCTAGATGATCCCAGCCCTGACCTAGGGGACTTAGTAAATCACTGGTTTGGATCATGGGGTTCTGAAAGGAAACAAATATTGTTGCTTATTTTGGGTATCATTATCTTAATCTGTTTTCTCTTGCACATGCCTGTACTGTTCCATGGTCTCCAGCCAAGCGCAGCCAGATAACCACCATACGGGGCATCTCCATGCTAGTGAAACCCCCTGCTGACCCATCAGGGCACAGGGTGTAAGAGGGGGCAAATAAGATGGTAAAAACCAGTTACAGGAGATAAAATGGTGAAGAAGATCATCGAGAAGACATGGCCGCTGGTGACCTCCAAGGCGGATGGAGGTAATGAGAGGTTCCTTCCCCATCCCTTGTCCTGGGAATGTCTGCTCTGCCCCCTTCCTCCACATGGAGCCATTTCAAGGATGCGGCCTTGAGACAGCAATGTGTTCTTGACACCACCTGGACCATGTACATTACCAACCTTCATTAAGGCCTCTACATAAACTTTTAAAATTCTGGAAAGCAGGTGTGGAGAGCTACTCATCTTATGGTTCCCAAGAAAAACTTCATCTCTAAGTTCTCTTGCTTATTAACCCTGTGGCAGCAGAAGCAGGCAGTTTTTATAGGCAAGGGAACGGACAGATGACGTCTGTCCTGGACAGCTGTGGATGCAGACTGGTGCAGCCACTGTAGAAAACAGTACGGAGGTTCTTCCAAAAATTGAAAATAGAAGTCCACTCCTGCGTATTTACCTAAAGAAAACCGAAAACACTACTTCAAAAAGATATAGCATCCTTATGTTTCTTGCAGCATTATTTATAATAGCCAAGATATGGAAACAACCCAAGTGTCCATCCATAAATCAATGGAACAGAACAGAAAGCCCAGAAATGAATCCACAACTATATGGTCAGTTAATCTTTGACAAAGCAAGAAAGAATATCCAATGGGGGAAAAGAGTGTCTCTTCAACAAATGGTGTTGTGAGAACTGGACAGCAACATATGCAGGAGACTGGAACTAGACCAGTTTCCCACACCAAACAGAAATATAAACTCAAAACAGATGAAAGACATAAATGTGAGACATGAAACCATAAACATCCTAGAGGAAAACACAGACAGCAACCTTTTTGACATGAGCTGTAGCACCTTATTTCTAGATAGGTCTCCTAAGGCCAGGGAAACAAAAGCAAAAATATGCCATTGGGAATTTATCAAGATAAAAACCTCCACAGAGAAGGAAGCAATCAGCAAAACTAAAAGGTGACCTGCAAAATTGGAGAAAACATTTGCAAATAAAGGGTTAGTATCCAAAATATATTAAAAAAACTGATCTAACTCAACACCCAAAAATCAAATAATTCAATTAAAACTTGGCAGAACACATAGACATTTTCCCCAAAGACAACATCCAGATGGCCAAAACACACATGGAAAGATGCTCAACATCACTCATCATCAGGGAAATAAAACCAAAACCACAATGAGATACCACCTCACACCTGTCAGAATGGCTAGAATTAACAACTGAGGAAACAACAGGTGTTGGCGAGGATGCAGACAAAGGGGACCCTTGGGCACTGCTGGTGGGGACGCACACTGGTGCAGCCTCTGCGGAAAGCAGTGTGGAGGTTCCTCAGAAAGTTAAAAATAGAGCTACTCTATGACCCAACAATTGCAATACTAGGTATTTCCCCAAAGGATACAAAAATACTAATTCAAAGGGGTATATACACCCTTATGTTTATAGCAGTGCTATCTACAATAGCCAAATTATGGAAATTATGGAGATGACCCAAGTGTCCAGTGACTTTTGACTGGATAAAAGCGATATGTATATGCACACTGGAACATTACTCAGCCATAAAAAGAATGAAATCTTGCCATTTGCAATCATGTGGACAGAGCCAGGGAGCATAATGCTAAGCAAAATAAATCAGAAAGACAAATACCATATGATTTCACTCACATGTGGAATTTAAGAAATAAAACAAATGAACAAAGAAAAGCAGACAAAACCCCAGAGCCTTAAAAACAGAGAACAAAGTGGTGGTTTCAGAGGGAAGCTGGTGGGGGCTGGGGGACACAGGTGAAGGGGATGAGGAGAACACCTGTTGTGCTGAGTGATATAGGGAAATGTTGCGTCGCTATACTGCATCATTGGAGCACTGAAACTAACAATGCTGTCTGTTGACTCTGCTTCAATTACAAAAAAGAAAAACCTGCCAGCTCCCAACCTGGGTTAGCCTCTTTCTTTGGTCTCTCCTCACTCTCTGGGTATGGGTGACGGTTTCAGATTTCATCCAAACAACTCCCAAGGTTCTGAATCAATAGGAATGCATCTAATGATTACTAATGAAAATGCTTACTGTAGGTTTTTAATAGAAAAAGTCAAGAGTTAAGAAAGTTATCTTTTTCAGATTGCCAAATCATTTTTATTATTATTTTATGTTTGTTTATTTTTGAGAGGGGTGAGGAGGGGCAGAAAGAGAGGGAGACACAGAATCCGAAGCAGGCTCCAGGCTCTGAGCTGTCAGCACAGAGCCCGATGCGGCCCAAACCCACAAACCAGGAGATCAAGACCTGAGCAGAAGTCCATTAACTGAGCCACCCAGGTGCCCGAACAAGTGTCTTTCAACATATAAATTGTACTATTTGTTATTTAAATACATTTCCCATTTGTTGAAATAAAGACATAGTTTCTTTCTTTTGATAGGCTTATCTGGCAAATTATTCAAACAGATAATTCTAACATTAAATCATTCTTATATGCTGGAGGCAAAGTCATGTAGTCATGGTGTATCTCTAATCCACCGGATCCAGTCTTCTAATATTTTATTTAGAATTTCAGCCTCCACATTTATACATGGAATTGGTCTACAACTGTCCATTCTGCATTATCTTGTCTGGTTTGGGGAGCAGCTGCGTACTAACTTCATAAGACAAGCTGTGTGCCTTTCCTTCTTTTTCTATTCTTTGGAACAGATTTTATAAGGATAATTTGTTCTGTGAATGGTTGGTGAAATCTACCAACAAAATTTAATAAGCGTGGCTCAGGTTTTTGGAGAGGGTAAGAGGAGGCTTTTAAAAATTCAACTTTTGGGGCACCTGGGTGGCTTGGTCAGTTAAGTGACGGACTTCCACTCAGGTCATAATCTCACCATTGGTGAGTCTGAGCCCTGCACTGGGCTCTGTGTTGACAGCTCAGAGCCTGGAGCCTGCTTCAGATTCTGTGCCTCCCCCCACCTCTGTCTCAAAAATAAATAAATGTTAAAAAATTCAACTTTCAATTACTGTCATATTCAGATTTTTCCTTTTTTAAGGATCACTTGGGAAAACTTATATTTCACTTCAAAATTATCATTCCAAACAGGTTTTCCAACTTACCGACATGTCACTAATACAGCAAATCAGCCAGATATAGACTACGACCTACCACCCCAAAAACAGAAGTATGGAAAAAAAAAAACTATAGTAACAAGAGCTCACCACAACTGAGCTATAAAAAGAGGGAGGGGCGCTCCTTCAAGATCAGAAACAAAGAAGAAAGTCAGACAGGATAGTAAATGAATGCGCACACACCACCCACAGTGCCCCTGGGGGTGTGACACTCAGTCCGGGCTGCTGGCAGAACCAGGTTTTTATGACGGTCCAGGAGAGTGGACTTTGTGCAAGAGAAGGAAGGCAGCAGATTAGATTCTGGAATAGACCTGGGCCCTGAAAGAGCTTCTCAATGAAAAGGGGACTAGGAAAAGTCAGGCTGTCAGGGAAGCTACAAGGAAATGCCTTTCTGCCTAGATTTCAGACTGAAAATAAAGCTAGAAAATAAAGCTAGAAAACAGAACCTCAGGTATGGGCCATGTGCAAGTATAGGCCCTAAATGTATGCAATCCTGAGATTTTCCTGTAATAAAGTTCAAAAGCAGGAAAATAAAAGACTAATTCCACCACTGGGTATTTACCCCAAGAAAATAAAAACACGAATTCAAAAACTGTACCAACATTTCCAACAGCCAAGATTCGGAAGCAGCCCAAATGTCTACCACAGATGAAGGGACGAAAAGATGTTGGGGAACATACAGAGCAGAGTATCACTCGGCAAGAAGAAAGGAGATTGTGCCATTTGCGGTCACATGCACGGACCTGGAGAGAGTGATGTCAAGTGGAAGGAGTCGTTTCACCGACCAAGTCAGCATTCAACCCGTTTATTGTGTTCTTTCTTCGACCCGCTTCTGGCTGTGTTTCTAGTCCCCCGTCTCCCTGGCTAATGGTCCTGGTGCACCTGGAATTGTGTGTCTGGTGATGGAGGGGACATTCTTCAAGGCAGGAAACTTGACCCAGGCAGACACTGCTCTCTTTCAAATGCAGATGTCTCTTTCTCTTAATCACCTGGATTTTAAGACGTGCAGAGAGGTGGCAGTGGGAAGAAATATGCATGTACCCATCCTTTAACCTGGTCAGGGTTTGCTGCCAACATAGTATTTTGTTGCTGCCTCTGGCTAGGCTGGGATGTACTGACTGGCAAAGGCAGGGACGATGGTCCCTTCAGAGCCATGAGAAGGGGAGATGCCAACCCTAAATGTCCACTCATTCATTGCATCCGGCTCTCTTCCACTCAGAACTGCCATGTTCCCCAATTTGGGACCTTATCCTCTTGTCACCCCAGGGGTTTCTTACCACTTCTGTTAGTTTGGTGGATCCAAAGCTGGGTTTTGGAGACAGAGCTGGGAGCCTGTGCTAATGAGCCCTCTCACCAGGAAACAGACAGAGCCAGTGATTGAAGGGAGGATTCTGATTCCCCAGACCATGTGTTGGCAACAATGCTACACGGTTTTCTGAATCTTTTGCTCTCACCTAACACATTTTACTACTTTCCAGGTTTACATCTGTGCATGATTACAGCTTTTGCCTAGGATTCTGGATACATTTCCCTCCATTTTTTCCATCTCTAAGAATCCTTAAAACATAGCAAAAGCATTTTCCCTAAGAAAGACCCTTTTAGAATTCCTTATCCTTGTTTTTCTTGTGACCCATCAACACATGTATGATATTAATTTACTTCACGGATATGCCCCTTTATTAATGATTTTTAGTTTCTTCCATGTGCATGTCTGCTACTGGTTCAAATAGACTACAAATTCCTGGTCTTCTTTTTCTATTTTCTCTTCTAAGATTTAATAGAAGGTGATACATAATTGGCATTAAGTGAAACACAAGACTATTGATATGACTCAGAAGTGGGGGGGGGGACTCACGTTTTCCAAAGCCTCCATTTTCACTCATGAATTCAAAGAATGCATCAAGAATTCTACAAAGAGTTGTAACAATTGCTATGTCCTGTACGGGAAACGGCTGACATTTCTGATGCTTCTTTATAAACTGTAGTCCATCTGTGATGCTATTTTTAATCAAGAATTCAAGATAGCTCACTCCTGTTTGACTTATTAGTTTAGAAGTTTTCAGAAGCCATGATTTAATATAGGGCTCCCATCCCAGATCCACAGGATCCTAATGATATAAAGCACAAGGTAATGTTACATAAATAAAGAAAACCATGGTATTCGTCTTTCTTACGGTCTCTTTACTTTGCTCCCAGCAAAACAGCCCAGCATCGGCAGTCATCAGAGGGCAGCTGATCAAAACAGGCTGAAGAGCGATGGTCTCTGAAACGACTTGTGATTTTGACTGTGGTCTTACAAGACAACACACAGTCTGGGGACTGTGTGGAGGGCTGGGTGGGGAGGTTACATGTAGGTGGTGAGGGGAGCTGCTGAGCCAGCAATGAAAATTTCATGGAGAGAAGACAATCTTTGTGTGTCTTCCATCCCTCACCGCTGTCTTGGCAAATGTATGTCACAGGTCCTAAGGGTCACAGAGCAGGTGTGGAGAGGTGTCAGGGCAGTCCTTCCTCTGTGGGAAAGATGAGCCACCAGTGCCTGTCCTGACTGTCGAAAGCACCACTCACAGCTGGGGAACATATTGCCATTCCAATTACCGGGTCATCCTCATTTCAACAGGAGTGACTATATTCCTTTCACCCCTGGGTGAGGAGACAGTAGGGCATACAGCACCCTGCCGGATCCAGAGGTAACCATAAAACAACCATCAGAAACACTGTAGGTAATGACTAGTTATTACCCTAAACAAGAGGTTTTCCTTAAGATGTTTGTTTTCGGAAACTTACCATGTAGACCATTCCACACCGGCTGACAGTTGCAGGACTGGCCTGAGAGAGACTGTCTGTCTCAAAGACCACTCGTATTTTGTCAGTTAAGGCTATTCGCTCACTGTTTGCCAGACACAACATTCTAGTATCATCCAGCATGGTGTTTAGATTTTCTACCCAAAACGTATCCACTGGGCCATCCAAAACAATCCACTGCCAATCATAGTCTGGAGAGAGAAATACTTTTAATGTAACAGAATATCTGTCTTCTTGTATTACAAGTTTACAAATTCCCTATTGTGTTGGGAAAATATTTTCAAACAAGGTGAAAACCGATACCCTAGAGAGCAGCAGAGTGAATGGGTGCATGTGCAGTTAGAGAGGACTACTCGGACCCCATGCTGAACCATTCTTCAGACACGGTCAATATTCTTAGATTACTGCTTGTGTAACTGGCCCTTAGGTTTTGGGGAAGAGAAGCCCCACGGATCTATCTTTCCCATAATAATGTGGTCTGTGAGTCCCCCTTCCCCCCAGGACACTTTTTGGACATGCTGCCTCTGGGAAATAGAAAAGTAGACTTCCTTCGAAGAAAGAATCAAATAGACACATTGTAGAATAGCTCTCATTGTGGCCCCCTGGCTCCTCTTTCCACCTTCTACACGCACCACCCTGCTCCACAGTTCTAGAAAATCTGTTGGTCAAGACGGGGGAGGAGAGTGTGCCTGCAGGACATTACAGCAGCCTGGAAGAGCAGGGTTGGAGAGCCACGACCAAGAGGCCAGGATGCCGAGGCGTCTCTGAGCGGCTGACACACCGGCCTCCAGGCCTGACTTGAAGCCCCTGGAAGGGCAACTGCTAGGCCCGCAGACCCCACTCCCCAACATGAATGCTGGAGAGGGACACACACACATCCAGGAATTCTAAAACAGCAGAAGCAAGGACAGAAGTCTCTTTCCGAGCCTGGAACAGCAACGGACGGCTGGTGCCATGGGACTCAAGGCTCAGCCTGGAGCAGCAAGCGATGGCCGATGGGGCTTCAGCTGGGAACGTCACCTCCTCCGGAGCTGGAACCTCCCCATACGCTCTCTGTCCCCCTGGGGGTTCCTGCACGCACACCCACACACTTGCACTCATGCCACAAAGCAGCACAGGACAGATGTGTAGTTCTGTCTGGGTGAGTGTGCGTGGGCTGGGTTACCTGGGCCGGGCGTGCATCCCATCCAGGGCCCTGCAGAGATAGCACTGCTGCACATTTCCACACAGCTTTGTCTCTACCTTTAACATCCACTTGCTTCTTGTGAGATACTGAAGTTCATTTCTAACCGGAAAGGGCCACGCATGACCTACCACTTCTGTGACATAAATATGTATGTGTATACTATGCTGTAACATGTGGTAAATAAACATATATATACATTTTAAATCAATGAGGAAAAAATAAACAGTATAGGAACACAAATCAAATGTTTCTAAAGATATGGATCTACTCATTTGTTCAGTTTGTCTTCCCTGTTAATGAATCGTCTTTACTGAATTTCATAATAACACTTACTCTGACTTTCTGGGATTTTATCATCTTTCTTCATCTTCTTCAAAATATTATCATCCATATCTGCTATATCAGAGGAATCAAGTTGGAAAACCTAAAATAGGTAATCAATAATGTTTATTTCATCAGACTTTCCAACCCAAATATGTCAATATGCTCTCTTGAGTACTAAAATAGAAAAGGCAGAACATTCTGTGGCTGAAAGACCTCCCTGTATCCAGCACAGGGTGGCTTAGCTGAATTCTCATTACAGGCCATTTTCTTCTAGAAAATTCCTTCAGTTTGTTTTTCTATACAGTTAGTACATGCTTGTTGTATAGCATTAAAATAATACCATAAAGCAAGAAAGCAAATGTTCTCTGAATTCCCACCATCTAAAAGAAACACTGTGGATATTTTGGTATATATTTTTCCTAGACCCTCCTTCATGATAGTTTAAAATTTTTAGGGTAATGCACTAAAATGTTAAATGTTTCTAAAACGTTCTAACACTTTAGAACGTTTTAGAAATACTAAGTACTATGATTTTCTGCTCAGATTTCTTTAATGAACTTTATAATCATTTAATTCAAATTTTAAATTGGGATACACATATATTAATTTGGTCTAGATTGGCATTTTTAGGATGGAAATCTTTTCATACAGGAATAGAGTGTATCTTCCATTTACTCAATTTTTGCCAATTGCACATGTATCCCTGCCCCCTCCTTGCCCCCTCCCTGCCCCTCTCCCTGGCCCCCCATGACAAGTTCCTTTCTTGTACATTTTTCCAATATAGTTTTCATAGAATAGTCACCACTGTTAGCAGAACTTTTCCCATTTCCATTTCTGACTGGTGTAATTAGAGAATTGTTTCACAACCACCTTATCATATTCCTTCTCTATCAGTTTCTGAGGTTGATGTAACAAAATCTCACCCTAGCTTTGCATTTGTCAATTTGTCTACAAAATTTCCCCAGATGTGTTTATATGATGTCATAGGCACATGATAGCTCAGAACTGCCATCGTTTTCTGCATCCACAGCACACTGTTTTCTCCTAATTTTATAATAATTCTTGACATCTGGCAGATCTCACCACCCAAATTTTCCCCCTTTTTTAAATTCAGGAATGTCATGGCCCTTGATTCTTCTATATACATTTTAGAATCAGTTTGCCAAGGTCTTAAAAACTACTTTAATTTTCTATTTCAAAACTCAGGCCACAGCTCCAGTTTTCAAGGGTGGCGCTAGCATAAGGACAGACATAAAGATGAATGGAACAGAACCGCAAGTCCAGAAATAAATCCCTACATTTGCAATCAGCTGATTTTGACACACGTGACAAGACAATACAAGCAACGGGGGAAAGAAGAGTCTTTTCAACAGACAGTTCTGGAACAGCTGAATATTCAAAGGCAGAAGGATGCATTGGGATCCCTTTCTTGTACTGTACACAAAAAATCAACTCAAAATAGACCAAAGACCTGAATATAAAAGTGAAAACTCTAAAACTCCTGGAATAAAACTTAGAAAGAAATCTTTGTGACCTTGAACTATACAAAGCTTTATAAAGCTATGATATCAAAAAAACAAGTGACAAAGTAAAAAGTAGATTGAACTTCATCAAGGTTAAAAACTTTGGTGTTTCAAAAGATACCTTCAAGAAAGTAAAGGCAGCTCACCAAATGAAAGTGCTTATACATCATAGTTCCTGATAAGGGACTTGTATCCAGAATATACAGATATATATGCATATGTGTATATATATATATATGTGTATGCATGTATATTTATGGACTGGAAGATGGATATATGATATCATTAATATAATAATTTAATAATGTTAAGTGTTAAAATTAACATTAAATATTATAATAGTCACATTCATGATAAAAATATATTTATGGATTAGAAGACTTAATATTGTTTTTAAAATTTTAACTCCAGTGTAGTTAACATACACTGTTATTGTCTCAGGTCTACAACATAGTGATTCAAAAATTCTATACATTACTCATATGTAGAATTTAAGAAAAAAGAGTGGGGAAAAAAGAGAGAGACAAATCAAGAAACAGACTCTTCACTACAGAGAACACACTGCTGGGCACCAAAGGGGAGGGGGAAACAGGTGACGGGGACTGAGGAATGCACCTGTGGTGATGAGCACCAGGGGGTGTAGGGAGGTGTGGAGTCGCAACAGTGAACACCTGAAACTAATATTACCCTGCACAGCATCATTTAAGTAAAAACTTAAAAAAAACATTTAAAAACTCTGCTTATCTAGTTCTAAATGTCATTCTTCTGTTAATATATTTTGACGGATGAAACTTACCAGTAAGCTCTATAACTAATGAGAACCCAACTCTTCAAAAATGCTTTTGCTATTTATGATTAGTCTGTGATGAATTTTCTATCAAAAATTTTATTAACTTTTCCACTGAAGTGTTTTCATAGCTCATTAATTTGTCAGGTGTCCTGGCGGTGCCACAATCACTAGACCACCCTCCCCTGACACCTAATCCACTCAGTGCTCCTTTCAAAGCAAGTATCTTTCATTTTATTGTTTACCAACCATGTTAAAACACAATGGCATATTTTCTGTTTTTTTATAGCTTATAGTTTTTCTTTTTCAAAACTGATTATAATAATTTTAAGCTTATTTTCATACTGCTAAGTATCTAATAATGCTTAAATATCAAGTTTTAAACAATGAAGTAATCCACAAGAGCCAAATAAAAATAATCCTTCCATATAAACTTACATTCGCTGCATCTGAGATTCTTGACTTCAGTCCAAGACCACTGTCCTTATTGGAGTTCCTTGCAGTATTAGCATATGCATAATTTCGAACTGCTGTTGACAATAATCCATCTGTCCATGCCATGGTGTTAGGGTCCAGCTGTCCATATAGTTCACTAACAGTGATACACTTTGGATTTAAAACACAAATATCTACTTTTCCTTTTCTTCCTGGAATCTGAAAAAATCCAGTGTGGTTTCTTAAAAGTAGTACTCAGAGTATAATTATTTACATTTTTGCACTGTTAACACCAAAGGGTTTTAGGAGATGTTTTTCACTCCGAAGAAAGATACCCAATAAAGATAGCAATTTAAAAGGAAGAATAAAAACTGACTTAAAAAACTTTTTTTTATGTTTTTAATTTATTTTTGAGAGACAGAGAGAGACAGCATGAGAAGGGGAGGGTCAGAGAGAGAGGGAGACACAGAATCCGAAGCAGGCTCCGAGCTACCTGTCAGCACAGAGCCTGACGCAGGGCTCGAACCCACGAACCATGAGATCATGCCCTGAGCTGAAGTCGGATGCTTAGCTGACTGAGCCACCCAGGCATCCCAAAACTGACTTTTTAAAACTAGCCATAATGTTTGAATCACTATTTTAAAAATTCTAAGTACTATAAGTGATATCCCTGGAACAAAATCGGGGCAAAAATCCCACTGGTCCTCATCCAGGAACTCAATGTATGAACTGGGATGTGGTATGTCTGCAGCCAGGGCTAGACACACAGATAAGGGAGACCATAGGACTGTTTTAAGCTTCAGTTCAGAGCTGGCACTCAAGCAGACCTTATCTGTTACCTTCTAACCTCTCTAGAGGGTTGCCTGAAGATCTGGGGGGCGGCCTGAAGAACTGGTGTCTGTTCCACCTAACTCAGATTTCAGGTGAGAGAAGTGTCAGGCACTTCTTGTGAAGGCTTCAGGAAGACTACAGACCCACAAAAGCCTCCAACAAGACCTTATGGATGGATTCAAGCAATAGACCATATACAGCCCAAGGGAGAAGCTAGGTAGGAGGAATTTTTAGGAAATCAAGACACTCAAATTAAGCTGCGTAGACAGGGGAACAGTAAAAGTCAAACTGTGAAAGCCCCGTCAAGAAGCACGCCAGAAAAAAACCTGAGAAGACATTAAACCTTCATCTCAGGCTGATCTTTAGATTCAGAGCAGGCCCTTCTAGTCAGTGAGGAACAACCCCATGACAGAGAAACTCGGTAAGGGCTGGGAGAGATGGCTGTTTTTTATAAATGCCCCATTCCCAACAAGTATCACAAGGCATATAAAGAAACATAAAAACATGTTCCATTAAAAAAATAACAATACATTGACAGAAAACATTCTGGATAAAGTTTAATTTGAAAAGAAGCCATAAAACAACCCTCAATTGAGCTTTCTCCCTAAAATCAAGAACAAGACAAGGATGGCCACTCTTACTACTGTTATTCAACATAGCACTGGAAGTCCTGGCCACAGCAATTAGATAAGAAAAAGAAATGAGAGTCACCCATATCGGTAGAAAAAGAAGTCACTATTTGCAGATGACATGATAATACACACAGAAAATCCTAGATTCCACCAAAACCTATTAGAAATAATACATGAATTCAGTAAAATTGTAAGATACAAAATTAATGCAAAGAAATAGTGTTTCTATTCACTAATGAAGTAGCGAAAGAGGAATAAAAACCACTTCCATTTACAATTGTGCCAAAAAAAAAAGCCTAAGAATAAACTTAACCGAGGAGGTAAAACTATAAAACATTGATGAAAGAAACTGTAGATGACAACAAAATGGAAAGATACTCCATACTCTTGCACTGTGGATGGGAATGCAAACTGGTGAGGCCACTGTGGAGATCAGTATGGAGGTTCATCAAAAAATTAAAAATATTAATACTTTATGATCCAATAATTCCACTACTGGGTATTTACCCACAATAAATGAAAATGCCAGTTCAAAAAGATACACGCATCCCTATATTTTAGCATTATTTACGATAACCGAGTTCTGGAAGCAGCCTAAATGAATCGACAAGGAAGATGTGGCATACATATAATGGAATATTATGGGCCCATAAAAAGGATGAGATTTTGTCATTTGCAAAAACATAGATGGACCAGAGGGTGTTATGCCAAGTCAGACTGAGAAAGACAAATACCACATGATTTCACTTGTATGTCGAATCTAGGAAAAAAACCCCAACAAATGAATAAACAAAAAGCAGAATCAGACCCACAAATACAGAGAACAAACTGATGTTTGCCAGAGGGAAGGGAGTGGTTGGCAAAATGGGTGAAGAAAAACTGGAGGGACAGGCTTCCAGTTATGGAATGAGTAAGTCAGGGGCACGAAAGGCACAGCTCAGGGAATACAGTCAAGGGCACTGTAACGGTGTTGCATGGCAAGAGCCAGCAGTTACACCTGTTGTAAGTGTAACAGACAATGTATAAACCTGTCAAGTCACTAAGCCCTACATCTGAAACTAGTGCAACATTGTGGTGTCAACTATACACGAAGATTTTTTCAAGAAATAGCTCAATAAATTTTGAAACTGTGAAATCATACAAGTACCCTCCTTCAGTCACAGTGGCATTGAACTAGAAATCAGTGATAACACAACTGGAAAATTTGCTAACATACTGAAACCGAACAAAACACGCTTAACCAATGGGTCAAAGAAGAGACACATAGGGAATTGCTATGAAAATGAAAATATAATATGCCAGAACTTGTGGGATGCAGTGAAAGCGGTACGAAAAGGAAAAATTATGGCTGTGAGCTTCCACATTAAAAGAAGAAAAATCTCAAATCAACAATCTAATTTTATACCATAAGGAACTAGACAAAGAACAGAAAACTGAACCCAAAGCCAGTAAAAGGATGGAAGTAATGGTTAGACAAATCAGAGAACAGAAAAACAACAGAGAGATCCCCAAGAAGACCAAATTTCATTGAAAAGAGGAACAAAACTGACGAACTTTCAGCCAGACTGAGATAAAACATAGAAACCATACAAACAGGGATTCTGAGCTCACCTCTTCCCAGGGACACCCCACATTAACGGTGGGCACGGCATCCGCCTGTCCCTCGCTAAGCTGCCCCCTGCTGCCCAGCTGAAGCCCAAGAGCATGGGCAGGGGCAGGTGAGCCCTATGTCGCAGTGCTGTCTTGCTTTCCGCCTCAAGTGGGAGCACTGCTGGAGCACGTGGGCATGCGCCCTTAAACGTTCTCCTCCGACCGTTCTGCAGCTGGTGAGCAAGCCCCATCCCCCTCCTCTCCAGGCACCTCCTACTAAAGCCACACAGGGGACACATCTTGATCCACTGGTCCTGGTGACCATAGGGGCTGGCACTACTGAGCTCCACAGGACTGTAACAATCAGAAAGACCGTTCTTGGCAGACCACCACCGCGGGTCCGAACAGACAGCAGACTGACCAGTGTTCCTGTGAAAAGGGCCTATTTACTTAGGTTGGAGGCTCAGCCTCGGAGACAGGCCCCAGATTCCCACACATCTAGAGGCTGAGGAGGCACTTCTACAGAACTTAAGCAAAGATACCATCCTTGTGCACCTCTGTGGCCTTGCAGCCCCTTGAACAGATCTCCTTTTGGAGCTCTGAGTTTTGCAATTGGTGCCTAGGGGACACCTCCAGCAAGGATTATGATCGTGGCCCCACAGGACTGTATATATCCGCATACTTTAAAAGCTGCTGCTCCAGGGTCTGGCTTTGAGTTAGCCTAAAATGAAAGGCTGAATGAGGTCCCTCCCCTTGGAACACGGATGGGTCTTGACACACTTTCAACAAGGGGGATATACCAAGACAAGATCAGGCAGTTTAAACAATCACAAAGGTTTGAGAGGCAGCCAAGAGTTGGGGTTGGTGAATGAGAAATTTCATCACCTACAGAAGGCCACTCGTTCAAGAGTGAGGTAGCTATTTTACCAACAGAAACAGAATCAAGCAAAATGAGGGAACAGAAAGATATGTTCCATATGAAAGAACAAGACAAAATCTTAGAAAAAAACCTTGATATGGAAATAAGTCATCTTTCTGCCTGACAAAGAACTCAAAGTAATGGTCATAAAGATACTCACTCAACTCAGGAGAAGAATGGACAAACCCAGTGAGAACTCTTAACAAAGAGGGAGAAAACAAGAAAGTACTGAACATAAGTCACAGAGCCCAAGAATACAGTTAGTGAACTGAGAAATATACTAGAAGGGTTCAACAGCTGGACAGAACAGAAGGATGGATCAGTGAGCTGGGAGACAAAGCAATGAAACTCACCCAGACAAAGTAGCAAAAGGAAAAAAAAAGGTTTTACAAAAATGAAGATCAAAGAAGGGACCTCTGGGCCAACCAACATCAAGTGCAATAACATTCACATCATAGGGGTCCCAAGAGAAGAGAGAGAAAAAAGTAGAAAAATTGTTTGCAGAAATAATGGCTGATATTCTCTACCTAGGGAAGAAAACAAACATCCAGGTCCAGGAAGCTTCGAGAATTGTAAATAAGATGAATCCAAAGAGATCTATGTTAAGGTGCATTGTGATTAAAAAGTCAAAAGTTAAAGACAATCCTTTAAAAATATATGTACACATATTTATTTATCTTAATGTATATTTTTGAGAGAGACAGAGCGTGAGCAGGGGAAGGGCAGAGAGAGAGGGAGACACAATCAAAGCAGGCTCCAGGCCCCAGGCTGTCAGCACAGAGACTGATACAGGGCTCGATCCCACGGACCGTGAGATCTTGACCTGAGCCAAAGTCAGATGCTTAACAAACTGAGCCACTCAGGCAACCCAAAGAGCATCTTGTAAGTAATGAGACAAAAACAAATTGTTACATACAAGGGAAACCCAATAACACTGCACATTTCTCAGCAGAAACTTTGTAGGGCAGAAGGCAGTGGCATGATGTATTCAAAGTACTGGAGAGAGAAACCTTCCAACCAAGAAGAGTCTACCTGGCAAATCATTCTGAATTTAAGGAGAGAGCTTTCTAGACAAGAAATGCTAAAGGAGTTCATCAATACTAAACCGGCCTTACAGAAGTGTTAAATGGACTTCTTTAAGCTGAAAATGGTACAAATTAATGCCAAGAAGACATACTAAGGTAAACCTCTTACTGGAAAAAGATAATATATAGTAAAGGTAGTAGATTAATCACCTGTGACAATTAAAAGACAAAGTCAGTAAAATTAACTAAAACTATAATAATTAGTTTAATGGATGCATAAAATAAAAAGATGTAAAATGCGGGGCACCTGGGTGGCTCAATTGGCTAAGCATCTGACTCTTGGTTTCAGCTCAGTTCATGATCTCCTAGTTTGTGAGTGTGAGCTCCATATTGGCAGGCTCAGGACTAATAGCTCAGAGCCCCCTTGGGATTCTTTCTCTTTCCCTCTTTCTCTGCCCCTTCCCTGCTTGCTCATACTCTCTCTCTCTTTCTCAAAATAAACAAATAGACAAAAAAAGATGTAAAATGTGACATCAAAAACAGTATAAGGTATGAATAAAAATGTAGAGCTTGGAATGTCTTTTAAAAATTTTTTTTAAATTTATTTTGAGACAACAAGTATGCACGAGCAGGGAAGGGCAGAGAGAGAGAAGAGAGAGAGAGAATCCCAAGCAGGCTCCAGGCTGATAGCATGGAGTCCAACATGGGGCTCAATCCCATGAATTGTGAGATCATGACCTGACCTAGTATCAAGAGTTGGAGGCTTAATGGACTGAGCCAGCCAGGTGCCCTGAGCTGGGAATGTTTCAAATTTAAGTTGCTATCAACTTAAAGTGGACTGTTCTATACCTAGGATGATGTATGTGAACCTCACAGTAATCACAAATCAAAAACTTACAATAAATACACAAGACAAAATGAGAAAGGAATCTAAACACAACACTAAAGTAAGTCAACAGACCACAATGGAAGAAAAAAAAAGAAGAATGGAGAAGAACTGCAAAATAAGTCAGAAAACAGTTAACAAAATAACAATAAGTATATTCCTATCAATAATTGTTTTAAAAATAAATGCACTAAATTTTCTAATCAAAAGACATCAAATGGCTGAATGGATAAAATCTACATAGTGAGTGAACCTATAACAGACTCACTTCAGTAATAAGGACACACACAAACTGAAAGTGAGAGATGGAAAAAGATATTCCATGGAAATGGAAATGAAATGAAAGGTGGTATATTTATACTAATATGAGACAAAACACACATTTACAACAAAGACTTTAATAAAAGACAAAGAGGGGAGGGGGGCACCTGGGTGGCTCAGTTGGTCAAGCATCCGACTTTGGCTTAGGTCATGATCACCTGGTTGTGGGTTTGAGCCCCACATCGGGCTCTCTGCTGTTAGCACAGAGCCTAGAGTCTGCTTCAGATCCTCTGTCTCCCTCTCTCTCTCCCCTCCCCTGTTCACACTAGCTCTCTCCCTGTCTCAAAAATAAATACACATTAAAAAAATAAAAGACAACAGGGAACATTGCGTAATGATAAAAATATCAATCCAGCAAGAAGATATAAGTCTCAGTAAACAGAAGAAGACTGAAATCATACCAAGCATCCTTTTCAACCACAGTGGTATAAAACTAGAAGTCAATTACAAAAAAAATCTGGACAAAGTACAAATATGTGGAGAGTAAACAACACGTTACTGAAAAAGTACTGAGTCATAGAAGAAATCAAAGGAGAAACAAAAAAAAATATGTAGAGACAAATGAAAACAGAAATGTGACAAAATGAAATATATAGGATGCAGCAAAAGTGGTTCTAAGAGGGAAATTCATAACCTCAAGAAATATATTTCAATTTAATTTGACAGCAAAAACGACTATAAACAGAACAAATAAAGTCCAATGATAGAAGAAGGAAGGAAATAATAAAGATCAGAAAGGAAATAAATGAGACAGAGACTAAAAGGACAACAGAAAGATCAATGAAACTAAGAGCTGGTCCTTTGAAAAAAAATAAACAAAATTCACAAGTCTAGACTCACCAAGGAAAAAGAGAAAGGGATCAAATAAATAAATTCAGATATGGGTGAAAAGTGACAATGATATCGCAGAGATACAAGGGATCATAGGAGACACGATGAACAATGATACATATGCCAATTAGACAACCTAGGAGAAATGAGTAAGCTCCTAGAAGTTTACAATCTTCTCAGACTGAATCATGAAAAAATAGAACATCTGACTAGGCTGATGACTAGTAAAGAGATTGAATCAGTAATCAAAAAGCTCCCAACAAACCAAAGTCCAGGACAAGACAGTGTCACTGATGAATTTTAGAAACATCCAAAGAGGATTTAATACCTATTCCTCTCAAACCCTTCCAAAGAAATTGAAGGGGAAGAAATGCTTCCAAAACCCATTTATGAGTCCATCACTACCCTGATACCAAAACTAGACAAAGACAACACACAAAAAAGAAAATTACATGCTAATATCCCTGATGAGTATACGTGCAAAAATCCTCACCCAACCATTAGCAAGCCAAATGCAATAATACATTAAAAGGATCATACACCATGATCAAGTGAGAATTATTCCAAGCATATAGGGGTGGATTTACCACCTGCAAATCAATCAGTATGATACACTGCATTAACAAATGAAAGATAAAAATCATATGGTCATCTCAACAGATACAGAAAACTATCAGAAAGAGAAATCAAGAAAACAATGCCATTGATGACCACATCAAAATGAATAAAATACTTAGGAAAAAATTTGACCAAGGAGCCGAAAGACTTGTATGTTGAAAAGTGTAAGACATTGATAAGAGGAAGTAAAGAGACCAAAAAATGGATAGATACTCTGTGCTCATGGCTAGGGAGAAATAACATTGTTAAGGCATTGCTAATTCTACCCAAAGCAGTCAACAAATTCTGTGCAATCCCTATCAAAATTCAAATGGCAATTTCTCACAGAACTTGAACACATGAAGTTTGTATGGAACCACAACAGACCATGAATAGCAAAACAATCTTGAGCAAGAACAAAGCCAGAAGCATCAGGTGTGATTTCAAACTACCCTACAAAGCTATAGTAATCCAAAGAGTATGATTTTGGCATAAAAAGAGATATATACTTCAATGGAACAAAATAGAGAGCCCAGAAATGAACCCACATAGACATGGTCCATTAGCTTACAACAAAGGAAGGCAAGAATATTCAATGGGGAAAGGAGTCTCTTCAGTAAATGGTGCTGGAAAAACTGGACAGCCACATGCAGAGGGGTAACACTGCATCTCACACAGTACACAAAATTAACTCAAAATAGATTAAAGACTTGAATGTAAGTCCCAACATTATAGAACTCCTAGAAGTAAACATAGGTGGTAACCTCCTTGACATTGATTTCAATAATGTTTTCTTGGATCTGATCCAAAGACAAGGGAAACAAAAGCAAAAATAAATAAATGGGACTACATCAAATGATAAAACTATCAAATCAATAAAATGAAAAGGCCACCTACTAAATGGGAGAAAATGTTTGCAAATCATCTATCTGATAAGGATAAGTCACCAAAATTTATATGCAACTCAGTAACATGCAATCTGATTAAAAAATGGGCAGAGGATCTGAACAGAAAATTTTCCAAAGAAGACATTTCCAAAGAAGGTCAACAGAGACATGAAAAGATGCTCAACATCACTCATCACCGGGAAGGTTCACATGAAAACCACAGTGAGATACCTTCTATCAACTATTATCAAAAAGACAAAAAAGAAAAAAGCCACCCCCCAAACAAGTGTTGGCAAGAATGTGTAGAAAGGGAACCCTTTTGCACTCTTGGTGGGCATGTAAATTGGTGCAGCTACTATGGAAAACAGTATGGAGGCTCCTAAAAAAAAACTAAACTAAAAATAGAACTACCACATGATCTAGCAATTCCACTACTTGGAGTCTATTTGAAAGAAAACAAAAACACTAATTTGCTATGATCACTTCTATGTTCATTTTAACATTATTTACAATGACCAAGATATAGAAGCTACCTAAATGCCCACTAATGGATGAATGGATAAAGAAGACGTGATGTGTACATACACACACACGTGCGCATGCACACACATTCAGTCATGAAATGGAATTAGGCAGTGACACATGCTACACCTTGAATGAACCTCAAAAACAAATGCTAGGGGCACCTGGGTGGCTCAGTCGGTTAAGCGTCTGACTTTAGCTCAGGTCATGATCTCACAGTTTGTGTGTTCGAGCCCCACATCGGGTGCTGTGCTGACAGCTCAGAGCCGGAACCTACTTTGGATTCTGTGTCTCCCTCTTTCTCTGCTCCTCCCTAGCTCATGCTCTGTTGCTGTCTCTCATAATAAATAAATGTTTAAAAACAAAACAAAACAAAAATCATATGCTAACTGAAAGCAGCCTGACAAGAGGTCACATATTGTGATTCCTTTTATATAAAATATCCTGCATAGGCAAACTCATAAAGACAGAAAGCCACCCAGTGGTTTCCAGAGAATTGAGAGAGAAGGTAATGGGGAGAGATTTCTTAATGGATACAGGTATTCTCCTGCAGTGATGAAAAAGTTCTGAAAGTAGAGAGAGACGGTAACTGCACAACGCTGTGAACGCACTGTCACTGAGCTGTACACCTTAAAATGGCTCCTTATATATGTGACTTTCACCCTTGATCTCACTCACTGTAGATAGCGAAATTCTACCCTACTGCAACCAGTCCCATTCCTAGAGAGACATTTTCAAGGGATACTCATATACAAGAACATACAGTACACACATGACACAGTTCCTATGATGAAGAGGGAAGAGAGGGGAAGATTAGGAAATAAAGGAAACAAAACTGCACTAAAAGAAACAAAAGAGAAGGTCTTGAACAGACTAATTAGCAAAAAGCCATGAACTAAAACTAAGGAGGAAGATCAAAGACAATTCCATTACCTAAGGCCTTGCACCAACCTAGATACTTTATTATAATTATATTTTTTAAAACCCCAAATTTAAAAACATTAACATGAGAGAATTATAAATAAATGATAGTACAGTCATATATACAGAACACAGTCATTGAAATGATATTGTAAGAAAAATTTAATGACATGGGGTTAATTCTCAGTATACAGTATTAGGTGAAAATGCCAACATTAATAAAATTGAGGTAATTTATACACAGTATGATCTCAATTATTTCAAAATATATGTTGTGTAGGAAAAATAATCAAAGGGAATACAGCAATGTCTGCAGTCATTCTCTCTAGGTGGTTATTACTTCTTTATGTTTTTATATTTTCCCCAAGTTTCTCACAATTGTACATATTTCTTTTGTAATTTAAAAAATGTTTTTAATAAAGCAAATTCCTGCCCAGAGGGTTGTTGTTAGAATTTAATGAGATAATTCTAGTAAAAGTGTTTAGACCAGTATTTGACTCATATTTAGTGCTCCATAAATATTAGTTATTACTGCTGTGATAGTTCACCTCTTATCAGTAGCAACAACTGGTTAAGAACTAATTCAGACTTGTTGATAAGGGGGTAGAAACGATAAAGGCTATGAACTGCCACAGCAATGGTCTTGAAGCAGGCTAGCGCATACTAACTGAAAAACAAAACCCACAAAACTGAGAACTTGACTTTCTAAACTTTTGGAATATACTGCCAATGAGTCTTTAAATAAGGTAACTGAAGCACACATTATTTATTGGAATCTAACTTCATATTAAATTAAATATCACTCAGCCATCAAAAAGAATGAAATGTTGCCCTTTGCAATGATGTGGATGGAGCTAGAATGTATTACACTAAGTAAAATAAGCCAGTCGGAGAAAGACAAATACCGTGTGATTTCACTCATATGTGGAATTTAAGAAACAAAACAGATGAACATATGTGGGGGGGCGGCAGAGAAGAGAAGAGAGAGAAACAAATCACAAAAGAGAACAAACTGAGGGTTGATGGAGGGAGAAGGGTGCGGGATGGGCTGGGTGGGGGATGGGCATTAAGGAAGACACTTGTTGGGATGACCATGGGTGTTGTCTGTAAGTGATGAGTCACTGAATTCTACTTCTGAAAACAATACTGCACTGTATGTTAACTAAAATTTAAATGAAAAAAATGCATATATCATGAAAAAGTTGGAGTTATCCTAGGAATTCAAGGACAACTTAACATTAGCAAATCTATCAACATAAGTTATCACATTAACCAATTAAAATAAAATAAAAAAATAGATTCTAAAAAATTCTAAAATAGATTCTAAAATATTACATCATAAACTCCAAAGGTCAAAAACCAAAGTATAATGAGAATGGAAGAAAATTTCCAAAGTATGAAAGAATATCTATCATAAACCAAGGGCAAATACCATATTAAAAGTAGAAATAATAACTGTATTTCAAATAAAGTAAGGAGCAAGATATTATTACAGTTAACATTGGAGGGTTAATCATTGCAATAAGAATATCAATAATACAAAAGAGACAAAATTACATTCATTGAAGATGACTCAATTGATCATCTATAAAAACAGTTACAACTTAGCATTACCAGCCCATTAAGGTGACTAAGTACAAAATAAATATATAATTCAATAGATTTAGTTTACACTAGTAATTATTAGTTTGAGATTCAAATGAAAAAAAACTCCATTTACTACAATGATTCTTAATTACAAAATTCCTAGCAATAAACTTAACAAGAACATATTATATAAATAGGATATAAAATGTTACTGAAGTATAAAGATCCGAAGAAATAGAGCAACATTTTGTTTAGCACAATATTTACCTGTGAAATAGACTCCCTTTCTTCAGTTAACAGGACGTCTTCAACTGGTAGTAGTGTTAATGCTCTTTCTAAAATTCTTCTGACTGTTGTCTTTCCCCCACCTGTTGGGCCTACTAACATCACACCAACACAAATCTAAAACAAAATTGCAGATTTATGATTTAATTTTGGTTTACTGGTGGTTCACCTCAACTGAAATCTGAAGGTTCCTATTTACAAATACATCTGTGTCCACAAACCCTTCCTTCAAATTATTGTTCAATCTGCTGTAATCTGTGTTCTGTCTTCATTGACTAGGCTAATAATGTCAAAATGTGCAGAAATCTCCCAATTTTAAAATTCAAAGAATAACTTTCAATTGTTTTTGACAGTTTATCTCACTTTCCAATTCTCCTTTATCTCTGTACCTTTCTCTAAGATTGGTTTCTGTAATATGATTTATCTCAGCTTTCTTCTGTGTTTTTTCTCTCTTTTGAGTTCTGAATGCCATTTCAGGCTGATGAGACTGGACAGGCCAGTGCCGTCTTCCCTATTCATCCTTCTCTCTCTCCTACACTGGCCCTATCCTATCTCATCAGCTTGAAAACTCTAACTACAACCTGACTTCTAATGACTCCCTAACATACAGATCTCTTCCAGTCTTTGGCTCTGTGTGCCTGAGTGAAGTTTCAGTAGTCTACTATATATTTCCATTGGGATATCTCCCATGATTTTCAGAGTCGACATAATCTACTCTGTACCTTCTTTTCACACTTGTCCCTTCTCTTATTTCCTGTCCAAAGTCTCTCATCTCTTGTAAAATCTGCTTGATTCCATCTCCTTTTCCAACCCAATCATGATCGGTGTTATGGAATGAATGTGTCTTCCTCAAATTCAAATGTTGAAGCTGACACCAATGTGATCATTTTGGAAGTGGGGCCTTTGTAGGTAATTAGCTTCAGATGAGGTCATCAGAGTGGGTCTGTGATGGGATGAGCATCCTTATAGGGAGAAGCAGAGAGACCAGAGTTCGAGATCTCTCCACTGTGTGAGGACACGGTGAGAAGGCGACCATCTGCAAGCCAGGAAAAGGGCTCTTGCCAGAAACCAAATCTGCTAACACTTTGATCTTAAACTTTCCAGCTTCCAGAACTGTGAGAAATGAATGTTGCTCAAACCATCCAGTCTATGGTATTTTGTAATATCTGCCTGGATGGACGAAGACAAAGGGGAAAGGGTCTTTCCTTACCAAAGATGGTAAAGCTCTTAAAAGTGTCCCTCACCCTCTTCTAGACTACTGTGATAGTATTAAACAAATGATTATTTTTAAGAAATGATTGTCTTTTAATGTATAAATACATAAATTCATTAATACATAAATACATTAAAATTCAAATATCGATAAAGCTAAAACATTTTTTCACTTCCATTGTAATCTCTTTATCCTCACTGAGGAAAATACATTCCTGACTACTTAAAAATGGGATGTGCAAATATCAAAAACTTTTAGAAAAAATTATAGAACATATCTTTATGAAATAGGATAGGAAAAATTTCTAAATACTCATAAAAACACAAACCATAAAAAAAAATCAATGGCCTTTATACTGCATTAACAATGTCTCCAGCACAACTGAAGTCTAGGAATATTTCTGAAAACCCAAGGCTTGGAGAATTTATTTGCAATGCATATAAACAATAAAGGAATAGGATCTAAAATGCATAATGAAAAGTCTACACCTTTGGTAAGAAAAGGACAAAATATTCACTTGAGAAATGAGTACATTACATAACCTGGCAGTTCACAGGAAACTCAAATGGCAAATAGATATATACAAGAGCATACAATTTTACTAGTAACCAGTGAAATGCATCATCTTTTCCAAATGGTTCATTCATACAGATAGGAAATTCAAAGAAGGAATAGTTATGGAAGGCAGAACATTTATACCACATCTGTAGGGTTTTTTTTTTTACAATTATGTATTAAAGGGATGAGGGTGAAGAAAATGAATCTGTTCAAAGTTACAGCAGGGTTGAATAACCACATGTGGGCAAATAAATGAGTAAGCCACTTTACTTTGAAGAACATTAGGCTAGTTCTCTTTTATCATTATCCTGGCTTTCTCCTTGATCAGACCTATTAAAATTCAGGAGCAGAGAGGTGCTAACGTGCCAATCTATGCTTACCTGAAGTTGATTATAAAACTGTATGACATTTTTGTTCTGAGCTGGCCACTGGTATAAGCCCAACTGTTGTGCTGCGGTAGATATTACTTTCTAAAAGAAAATAAATACACTTAAAATGCATTGCAATTGAACCCCTAATATATAATCCATCAAAATCTCTCTTAACTAGGTACTGAATACTGCACTGTAAGATAGCAGTTCTTAATTGTTTTGTTCATCAACTTGATTATTACTTTCCCCCCAAAATACGATACACACAAAATTTTATGTTCACAGATCCCTGGGAGCAGATTCATAGACCTTCCCCCAATTTAATAATTTATTCTGTAAGATGCATTTAAGAACCATCAGTTACCATAGTACAGTTGTCTAATTATCCTACACTAAAAGAAAATTTAAAGGAGTCTCTATCTTTGTGTGATTCCAATCACCATTAAGGTAGATTTTAAGCTTTGTAACGATTATTTTAACGTTTCTGTGTTCAGAATATTCTAGGATAGTAAGTAAAATTTGTTAAGATTTAAGACTTGATGTGATTATACATTAAAGCATCCAGGAAGTGGCTGCAGCTTGGAAAGATACTCAATATTTGAACACAGGAATTATAAGGGCGGCCAGACTTCCTTCTACAGTGGGGCCACAGCTATTGGTTAACTGCCTACAGAAAAAGTGGGATTTATCCTTTTTCTCACCGACCTCTCTCTGTCCATTTCTCATTCCTTGCATTCCCACAGCAGGACAAAGGAGCAGCTGAGGGAAACCCAGAACACTCAGCACAACTGTACAAATGGAGAAAAAGTAGTTCCTATGGCAAGATCCCTGGAGGCAGGACGTCAGCTAAGAGCAACCTTGTTTAAGCAGAGTTGATGAGACGCCCACTTAAGGAGCATTCTCAGAGTGGTTTTAGAGGCAGGGGCTAGGGGTTCTCTGCCACGGGTACACAAACCCAGACACCGCCCTGCATGTGAGCAAACAGTCCCGCAGGGATGGATAGGGAGAGCATGGGGTAGGGGGGCAGAGAAGTCAGCAGAAGTGGGAGAGTGAAGGAAGAGATATTCAGACAGGTCATCCTAGGTGGTTAAAGGTTTTAAAATAAAGTCATAATCGTACTGTCAAGTGTTTTTGTCTGTAAGTAATGTTCTGTAGAGTCAACTGGGTGACAAATGATATACAGTTTATTCCAGGATGTGGTGTCAGTAATTCTCTGTTAATCCCTTGGTTGCTCTGAGCTAATGACCCTCCCCACCCCCCAACACTGTAGACACCATTGGAGACAGAAACATGAACAAGCTGGGTAGCTTCCAATCGTCTATGGCACGCAATTCGAATTCTTGTATCTCAAATGAACAGAAAGTGTGAAGAGCACACCTGCAGAATATTTAATAACATATATTCCTGTGTGGATATGCTATATGACTGCTCATTGCATAAACCATCAAAAAGACTGGATTATTCCAAGCTTAATATTAAAACTAGAACTTTAAATTGTGATCTTTGTGCGATTTCTTGGGCCATCTATTACTATCTGGTAACATTTTATTAACTGTTTATTTCACAGTTGATAACCTGCATATTTTAGCAATATACAAACTATCTGAAAGAAGCAGAATAAACTGATATGCTATATGGAAAACTTTTCTACACAACTTTTCTACAAGCTCAGACTGCTAAAAACTGACTTGTAAAACTGATGAAAAGGTAAATATATAATGAAGTTTAAAAGTCAGACCATCGACCCGCATGTAGAAAGGCTGTCTATTTTAGCTGTGGCTTGAGAAATGTTTAGGGGAGCACAGAGCGGGAGGAAGGAGAGTGAGGAATCTGCAAGTCCTGCTGGGGAGGGATGAAAAATGCTTATATAAGAGAGAAAGTGAAACCGTCAACAAACATTTTCCTTCCTTTTTCCTAGCCAAGTGAAAATCCTTAAAATGTAAATATAAATATTCAAAATACAGGCAATAGCTTAGGTGCAAATATCCACTGTGCTTCTCCAGGAAGATATATATATATATATAGAGAGAGAGAGAATTGATATCACACTGCTTTCTCATTAAAATAAGAATACAAAAAAAAAATCTACAAAATCTAAAACTCACATAAATGCTGTGAAAATAGGTAAGCTTATTCAGCTTACTTAGCTTAGAGTTTGAACCTACCATTTGTTGGTCTGGAAAAATCTAGACAGTAGAAGTCTCCTTCCTATAAATTTAGAGAACTAAAAAATGATTACATATTAAAAGGGCTAATAGAATATGAAGCTTCATAACTAGAGAATTTAAAGTGAGCTTTAGACTATCAAGGACAAAATGAATGTTTTAAAAACTTCCAGAGAGGCTATCAGGGAAGATGGCCGAGAAGGCGGATCCTGGGTTCACCTCACCCCACGGACACAACAGATACAAGGAGACAACGCTCACTACAGCGTCAATGACCCAGAAGGTGACCCGAAGACTCTCCACAGCTAAACATAGACAAGAGGCCACACTGAAAAGCACAGGAAGGGCAAAGATGCAGTTGGGACCCAAAAGGACCTGTGACACTGTCCATGGGAGGGAGGGACCTGTGGGCATGGACAGGGAAGAGGAACTGACCCCACCCAGGGCCCCCCAGACATAGGGGTGCTGCGTGGGGAAGACAAATCCCCATAACATCTGGTTTTGAAAACCAGAGGGGCCTACCTTCAAGAGTTCTTACAATTAGTGGGGCTAACACCTGGAGCTTTAAAAATCAGCAGCTCAGACAGGAAGCTGAGTCCTTGCTCTTAAAGACACAGCACAACAAACAAATCAGCTGATCTGAGATAAAGCAAACAAAGCGGCAGGCTGCACAACACCAGGGGTACACAGTAGGCGGCTTATTTACTGATCCCAGAATGAGTGCTAGAGGAGCAGGGATCTTAGACTTGTCCAAGAACAAGGAAGCTGGCGGGCACCATTTCCCTCCCGTGTCCCCTAACCTAGGAGCACAGACATCTGTAGGTGACACTCTCCTGCACAGTGTGCTTCACCCCGTGTTCTCCTGCAGACACACCACCTCCAGCCAGGCCTCAGCTCCAGGTCCCACAAACCTTGCTAACACCCCACACCTGCTCCCTCCAACACACTCCGGGCAGAAGCCCATCCAATGTGGGGCCACAAGCATGGCAGGGTACAAACAGCTCCAACAGGGACCAGCGCCGCTCTGCAGTGACTGCTGCCCCAGGGAAAGCGTAGGATAACCACACATACCAGTTTGACTCTGGCCCCACCCAACATAGGGACTGTGTCCTGCTGTCTGATGCCACCAAAGCTCTGGCAAATGCTGGGCCTGGCCCGACTGAAGCCCAAAGGGGTCCCAGACCGGCCCACTAACAACACAGGGATGGACCTGCCCACAACAGGCAGAGGGAGACACTACAGACAACTGGACTGAAGGCAAAGGCGGCTGCACCACAGAGCAGGGCAGATGCATTGCACACAGGAGATGCCCCTGAAATGCCAAGTTCCAGTGAACAGAACAAAGGGCACCATATGACTCTTTCTTCATAAGACCACTGCTTTCAAGAGCAAGAGATGTAGGTGACTTTCCTAACGCATAGAAACAGACACAGAGAATTAGACAAAATGAGAAGGCAGGGGAGTATGTTCTAAATGAAGGGACAGGACAAAAATCACATCAAGAGATCTAAACAAAACAAAGGTAAGTAATATGCCTGATGGAGGATTTAAGGTAATGGTCATTAGATACTCAATGGACTTGAGAAAAGAGTGGGGTACCTCAGTGAGACCCTCACAGAGAGAAAACAAAAAAAGGATCCATCAGAGATGAAGAACTCAATAACTGATATTTAAAATCCACAAGAGGGAATCAACAGCAGACTAGAGGAAGCAGAAGAATGGATCAGCAACTTGGGGTACAGAGTAATGGAGAGCAATCAAGTTGAACAGAGAGAAAAATAATAATAATAAAGACTGAGAACAGGGTAAGAGAATTCAGAGACACCATCAAGTGCAATAACCTTCACATTATAGGGATCCAAAAAGGAGAAGAGGGAAAAAAGGGGGCAGAACATTTATTTGAAGAAATAACAGCTGAAAACGTCCCAAGTCAGGCAAAAGAAACAGAAATACAGATCCAGTAGCAGAGATAGCCCCCAACAAAATCAACCCAAGGAGGTCCACAAAAAGGCATGTAGTAATTAAAATGACAAGAAGTGGTGAGAGA